>NW_027254854.1:0-155679 GCF_044704955.1 Pristiophorus japonicus | reverse complement strand
GAGACACTGAGACACTGAGATACTGAGACACTGGGACACTGAGACACTGAGACACTGAGACACAGAGACACTGAGACACTGAGACACTGAGACACTGAGGCACTGGGACACTGAGACACTGAGACACTGAGACACAGAGACACTGAGACACTGAGACACTGAGGCACTGGGGCACTGGGACACTGAGACACTGAGACACAGAGACACTGAGACACTGAGACACTGAGACACAGAGACACTGGGACACTGAGACACTGAGACACTGAGACACAGAGACACTGAGACACTGAGACACTGAGACACAGAGACACTGAGGCACTGGGACACTGAGACACTGAGACACTGAGACACAGAGACACTGGGACACTGAGACACTGAGACACAGAGACCCTGAGACACTGAGACACTGAGACACTGAGACACAGAGACACTGGGACACTGAGACACTGAGACACTGAGACACAGAGACACTGAGACACTGAGACACTGAAACACTGAGACACAGAGACACTGAAACACTGAGACACTGAGACACAGAGACACTGAGACACTGAGACACTGAGACACTGAGACACTGGGACACTGAGACACTGGGGCACTGGGACACTGAGACACTGGGACACTGGGACACTGGGACACTGGGACACTGAGACACTGAGGCACTGTGACACTGAGACACTGAGACACTGAGACACAGAGACACTGGGACACTGAGACACTGAGACACAGAGACACTGGGACACTGAGACACTGAGACACTGAGACACAGAGACACTGGGACACTGAGACACTGAGACACTGAGACACAGAGACACTGAGACACTGAGACACTGAAACACTGAGACACAGAGACACTGAAACACTGAGACACTGAGACACAGAGACACTGAGACACTGAGACACTGAGACACTGGGACACTGAGACACTGGGGCACTGGGACACTGAGACACTGGGACACTGGGACACTGGGACACTGGGACACTGAGACACTGAGGCACTGTGACACTGAGACACTGAGACACTGAGACACAGAGACACTGGGACACTGAGACACTGAGACACAGAGACACTGGGACACTGAGACACTGAGACACAGAGACACTGAGGCACTGGGGCACTGGGACACTGAGACACTGAGACACAGAGACACTGAGACACTGAGACACTGAGACACAGAGACACTGGGACACTGAGACACTGAGACACTGAGACACAGAGACACAGAGACACTGAGACACAGAGACACTGAGACACTGAGACACTGGGACACTGAGACACTGAGACACTGGGACACTGAGGCACTGGGGCACTGGGACACTGAGACACTGAGACACAGAGACACTGAGACACTGAGGCACTGAGACACTGTGACACTGAGACACTAAGACACAGAGACACTGGGACACTGAGACACTGAGACACAGATACACTGAGGCACTGGGGCACTGGGACACTGAGACACTGAGGCACAGAGACACTGAGACACTGAGACACTGAGACACTGAGACACTGAGACACAGAGACACTGAGACACAGAGACACTGAGACACTGAGACACAGAGACACTGAGACACAGAGACACTGAGACACTGAGACACAGAGACACTGAGACACTGAGACACAGAGACAATGAGACACAGAGACACTGGGACACTGAGACACTGAGACACAGATACACTGAGGCACTGGGGCACTGGGACACTGAGACACTGAGACACTGAGACACAGAGACACAGAGACACTGAGACACTGAGACACTGAGACACAGAGACACAGAGGCACTGGGGCACTGGGACACTGAGACACTGAGACACAGAGACACAGAGACACTGAGACACTGAGACACAGAGACACTGAGACACTGAGACACAGAGACAATGAGACACTGAGACACTGGGACACTGAGACACTGAGACACAGAGACACTGGGACACTGAGGCACTGGGGCACTGGGACACTGAGACACTGAGACACAGAGACACTGAGACACTGAGACACTGGGGCACTGGGACACTAAGACACTGAGACACAGAGACACAGAGACACTGAGACACAGAGACACAGAGACAATGAGACACTGAGACACTGGGACACTGAGACACTGAGACACAGAGACACTGGGACACTGAGGCACTGGGGCACTGGGACACTGAGACACTGAGACACAGAGACACTGAGACACTGAGACACTGGGGCACTGGGACACTAAGACACTGAGACACAGAGACACAGAGACACTGAGACACAGAGACACTGAAACACTGAGACACTGAGACACAGAGACACTGAGACACTGAGACACTGAGACACTGGGACACTGAGACACTGAGACACTGGGGCACTGGAACACTGAGACACTGAGACACAGAGACACTGAGACACTGAGACACAGAGACACTGAGACACAGAGACACTGAGACACTGAGACACTGAGACACTGAGGCACTGGGGCACTGGGGCACTGGGACACTGAGACACTGAGACACTGAGACACTGAAACACTGAGACACTGAGACACTGAGACACTGAGACACTGAGACACTGAGACACTGAGACACTGGGACACTGAGACACTGAGACACTGGGACACTGAGACACTGAGACACAGAGACACTGAGACACTGAGACACAGAGACACTGAGACACAGAGACACAGAGACACTGAGACACTGAGACACTGAGACACTGGGACACTGAGGCACTGAGACACTGGGACACTGAGACACTGAGACACAGAGACACTGAGACACTGAGACACAGAGACACTGAGACACAGAGACACTGAGACACTGAGACACTGAGACACAGAGACACTGAGGCACTGGGGCACAGGGGCACTGGGACACTGAGACACTGAGACACTGAGACACTGAAACACTGAGACACAGAGACACTGAAACACTGAGACACTGAGACACAGAGACACTGAGACACTGAGACACTGAGACACTGGGACACTGAGACACTGGGGCAATGGGACACTGAGACACTGAGACACTGGGACACTGGGACACTGGGACACTGAGACACTGAGGCACTGGGACACTGAGACACTGAGACACAGAGACACTGGGACACTGAGGCACTGAGACACAGAGACACTGAGGCACTGGGGCACTGGGACACTGAGACACTGAGACACTGAGACACAGAGACACAGAGACACTGAGACACTGTGACACTGAGACACTGAGACACTGAGACACAGAGACACTGGGACACTGAGACACTGAGACACAGAGACACTGGGACACTGAGACACTGAGACACAGAGACACTGAGGCACTGGGGCACTGGGACACTGAGACACAGAGACACTGAGACACTGAGACACTGAGACACAGAGACACTGGGACACTGAGACACTGAGACACAGAGACACTGAGACACTGAGACACTGAGACACTGAGACACAGAGACACTGAGGCACTGGGGCACTGGGACACTGAGACACTGAGACACAGAGACACTGAGACACTGAGACACTGAGACACTGAGACACAGAGACACTGGGACACTGAGACACTGAGACACTGAGACACAGAGACACAGAGACACAGAGACACTGAGACACTGAGACACTGAGGCACTGGGGCACTGGGACACTGAGACACTGAGACACAGAGACACTGAGACACTGAGACACTGAGACACAGAGACACTGGGACACTGAGACACTGAGACACTGAGACACAGAGACACTGAGACACTGAGACACTGAGACACAGAGACACTGAGGCACTGGGACACTGAGACACTGAGACACTGAGACACAGAGACACTGGGACACTGAGACACTGAGACACAGAGACCCTGAGACACTGAGACACTGAGACACTGAGACACAGAGACACTGGGACACTGAGACACTGAGACACGGAGACACAGAGACACTGAGACACTGAGACACAGAGACACTGAGACACTGAGACACTGAGACACTGAGACACAGAGACACTGGGACACTGAGACACTGAGACACTGAGACACTGAGACACTGAGACACTGAGACACAGAGACACTGAGGCACTGGGACACTGAGACACTGAGACACTGAGACACAGAGACACTGGGACACTGAGACACTGAGACACAGAGACCCTGAGACACAGAGACACTGAGACACTGAGACACTGAGACACTGAGACACAGAGACACCGAGGCACTGGGGCACTGGGACACTGAGACACAGAGACACTGAGACACTGAGACACTGAGACACTGAGACACAGAGACACTGGGACACTGAGACACTGAGACACTGAGACACAGAGACACAGAGACACAGAGACACTGAGACACTGAGACACTGAGACACTGGGGCACTGGGACACTGAGACACTGAGACACAGAGACACTGAGACACTGAGACACTGAGACACAGAGACACTGGGACACTGAGACACTGAGACACTGAGACACAGAGACACTGAGACACTGAGACACTGAGACACAGAGACACTGAGGCACTGGGACACTGAGACACTGAGACACTGAGACACAGAGACACTGGGACACTGAGACACTGAGACACAGAGACCCTGAGACACTGAGACACTGAGACACTGAGACACAGAGACACTGGGACACTGAGACACTGAGACACTGAGACACAGAGACACTGAGACACTGAGACACTGAAACACTGAGACACAGAGACACTGAAACACTGAGACACTGAGACACAGAGACACTGAGACACTGAGACACTGGGACACTGAGACACTGAGACACTGGGGCACTGGGACACTGAGACACTGGGACACTGGGACACTGGGACACTGAGACACTGGGGCACTGGGACACTGAGACACTGGGACACTGGGACACTGGGACACTGGGACACTGAGACACTGAGGCACTGTGACACTGAGACACTGAGACACTGAGACACAGAGACACTGGGACACTGAGACACTGAGACACAGAGACACTGGGACACTGAGACACTGAGACACAGAGACACTGAGGCACTGGGGCACTGGGACACTGAGACACTGAGACACAGAGACACTGAGACACTGAGACACTGAGACACAGAGACACTGAAACACTGAGACACTGAGACACAGAGACACTGAGACACTGAGACACTGGGACACTGAGACACTGAGACACTGGGGCACTGGGACACTGAGACACTGGGACACTGGGACACTGGGACACTGAGACACTGGGGCACTGGGACACTGAGACACTGGGACACTGGGACACTGGGACACTGGGACACTGAGACACTGAGGCACTGTGACACTGAGACACTGAGACACTGAGACACAGAGACACTGGGACACTGAGACACTGAGACACAGAGACACTGGGACACTGAGACACTGAGACACAGAGACACTGAGGCACTGGGGCACTGGGACACTGAGACACTGAGACACAGAGACACTGAGACACTGAGACACTGAGACACAGAGACACTGGGACACTGAGACACTGAGACACTGAGACACAGAGACACAGAGACACTGAGACACAGAGACACTGAGACACTGAGACACTGGGACACTGAGACACTGAGACACTGGGACACTGAGGCACTGGGGCACTGGGACACTGAGACACTGAGACACAGAGACACTGAGACACTGAGGCACTGAGACACTGTGACACTGAGACACTAAGACACAGAGACACTGGGACACTGAGACACTGAGACACAGATACACTGAGGCACTGGGGCACTGGGACACTGAGACACTGAGGCACAGAGACACTGAGACACTGAGACACTGAGACACTGAGACACAGAGACACTGGGACACTGAGACACTGAGACACTGAGACACAGAGACACAGAGACACTGAGACACTGAGACACTGAGACACAGAGACACAGAGGCACTGGGGCACTGGGACACTGAGACACTGAGACACAGAGACACAGAGACACTGAGACACTGAGACACAGAGACACTGAGACACAGAGACAATGAGACACTGAGACACTGGGACACTGAGACACTGAGACACAGAGACACTGGGACACTGAGGCACTGGGGCACTGGGACACTGAGACACTGAGACACAGAGACACTGAGACACTGAGACACTGGGGCACTGGGACACTAAGACACTGAGACACAGAGACACAGAGACACTGAGACACAGAGACACTGAAACACTGAGACACTGAGACACTGAGACACTGAGACACTGGGACACTGAGACACTGAGACACTGGGGCACTGGGACACTGAGACACTGAGACACAGAGACACTGAGACACTGAGACACAGAGACACTGAGACACAGAGACACTGAGACACTGAGACACTGAGACACTGAGGCACTGGGGCACTGGGGCACTGGGACACTGAGACACTGAGACACTGAGACACTGAAACACTGAGACACTGAGACACTGAGACACTGAGACACTGAGACACTGAGACACTGAGACACTGAGACACTGGGACACTGAGACACTGGGACACTGAGACACTGAGACACAGAGACACTGAGACACTGAGACACAGAGACACTGAGACACAGAGACACTGAGACACAGAGACACAGAGACACTGAGACACTGAGACACTGAGACACTGGGACACTGAGGCACTGAGACACTGGGACACTGAGACACTGAGACACAGAGACACTGAGACACTGAGACACAGAGACACTGAGACACAGAGACACTGAGACACTGAGACACTGAGACACAGAGACACTGAGGCACTGGGGCACAGGGGCACTGGGACACTGAGACACTGAGACACTGAGACACTGAAACACTGAGACACAGAGACACTGAAACACTGAGACACTGAGACACAGAGACACTGAGACACTGAGACACTGAGACACTGGGACACTGAGACACTGAGACACTGGGGCAATGGGACACTGAGACACTGAGACACTGGGACACTGGGACACTGGGACACTGAGACACTGAGGCACTGGGACACTGAGACACTGAGACACAGAGACACTGGGACACTGAGGCACTGAGACACAGAGACACTGAGGCACTGGGGCACAGGGACACTGAGACACTGAGACACTGAGACACAGAGACACAGAGACACTGAGACACTGTGACACTGAGACACTGAGACACTGAGACACAGAGACACTGGGACACTGAGACACTGAGACACAGAGACACTGGGACACTGAGACACTGAGACACAGAGACACTGAGGCACTGGGGCACTGGGACACTGGGACACTGAGACACTGAGACACAGAGACACTGAGACACTGAGACACTGAGACACAGATACACAGAGACACTGAGGCACTGGGGCACTGGGACACTGAGACACTGAGACACAGAGACACTGAGACACTGAGACACTGAGACACTGAGACACAGAGACACTGAGGCACTGGGGCACTGGGACACTGAGACACTGAGACACAGAGACACTGAGACACTGAGGCACTGAGACACTGAGACACTGAGACACAGAGACACTGGGACACTGAGACACTGAGACACTGAGACACTGAGACACAGAGACACAGAGACACTGAGACACTGAGACACTGAGACACAGAGACACAGAGACACTGAGACACTGAGACACTGAGACACTGGGTCACTGGGGCACTGGGACACTGAGACACAGAGACACTGTGACACTGAGACACTGAGACACTGAGACACTGGGACACTGAGACACTGAGACACAGAGACACTGAGGCACTGGGGCACTGGGACTCTGAGACACTGAGACACTGAGACACTGAGACACAGAGACACTGGGACAATGAGACACTGAGACACTGAGACACAGAGACACTGAGACACTGAGACACTGAGACACAGAGACACTGAGGCACTGGGGCACTGGGACACTGAGACATTGAGACACAGAGACACAGAGACACTGAGACACAGAGACACTGAGACACTGAGACACAGAGACACTGGGACAATGAGACACTGAGACACTGAGACACAGAGACACTGAGACACTGAGACACTGAGACACAGAGACACTGAGGCACTGGGGCACTGGGACACTGAGACATTGAGACACAGAGACACAGAGACACTGAGACACAGAGACACTGAGACACAGAGACACAGAGACACTGAGACACTGAGACACTGAGACACAGAGACACTGAGACACTGAGGCACTGAGACACTGAGACACTGAGACACAGAGACACTGGGACACTGAGACACTGAGACACTGAGACACTGAGACACAGAGACACAGAGACACTGAGACACTGAGACACAGAGACACTGAGACACTGAGACACTGAGACACTGGGTCACTGGGGCACTGGGACACTGAGACACAGAGACACTGGGACACTGAGGCACTGAGACACAGAGACACTGAGGCACTGGGGCACTGGGACACTGAGACACTGAGACACTGAGACACAGAGACACAGAGACACTGAGACACTGAGACACTGGGACACTGAGACACTGAGACACAGAGACACTGGGACACTGAGACACTGAGACACAGAGACACTGAGGCACTGGGGCACTGGGACACTGAGACACAGAGACACTGAGACACTGAGACACTGAGACACAGAGACACTGGGACACTGAGACACTGAGACACAGAGACACTGAGACACTGAGACACAGAGACACTGAGACACAGAGACACTGAGGCACTGGGGCACTGGGACACTGAGACACTGAGACACAGAGACACTGAGACACTGAGACACAGAGACACTGAGACACTGAGACACTGAGACACTGAGACACTGAGACACTGAGACAAACAGACACTGGGGCACTGGGGCACTGAGACACTGAGACACTGAGACACAGAGACACTGGGGCACTGAGACACAGAGACACTGGGACACTGAGACACAGAGACACTGAGACACTGAGACACAGAGACACTGAGACACTGAGACACTGAGACACAGAGACACTGAGGCACTGGGGCACTGGGGCACTGGGACACTGAGACACTGAGACACAGAGACACTGAGACACAGAGACACTGGGGCACTGAGACACAGAGACACTGAGACACTGAGACACAGAGACACTGAGGCACTGGGGCACTGGGGCACTGGGACACCGAGACACCGAGACACAGAGACACTGAGACACTGAGACACAGAGACACTGAGACACTGAGACACTGAGACACAGAGACACTGAGGCACTGGGGCACTGGGGCACTGGGACACCGAGACACCGAGACACAGAGACACTGAGACACAGAGACACTGAGACACTGAGACACAGAGACACAGAGACACTGAGGCACTGGGGCAATGAGACACAGAGACACAGAGACACTGAGACACAGAGACACTGAGACACTGAGACACAGAGACACTGAGACACTGAGACACTGAGACACTGAGACACTGGGGCACTGGGACACTGGGACACTGAGACACTGAGACACAGAGACACTGAGACACTGATACACAGAGACACTGAGACACTGAGACACTGAGACACAGAGACACAGAGACACTGAGGCACTGGGGCACTGAGACACTGAGACACTGAGACACAGAGACACTGAGACACTGAGACACAGAGACACTGAGACACTGAGACACAGAGACACTGGGGCACTGGGACACTGAGACACTGAGACACTGAAACACTGAGACACAGAGACACTGAGACACTGGGACACTGAGACACTGAGCCACTGAGACACAGAGACACTGAGACACTGAGACACTGAGACACTGGGACACTAAGACACTGAGACACTGGGGCACTGGGACACTGAGACACTGAGACACTGAGGCACAGAGACACTGAGACACTGAGACACTGAGGCACAGAGGCACAGAGACACTGAGGCACTGGGGCACTGGGGCACTGGGACACCGAGACACCGAGACACAGAGACACTGAGACACTGAGACACAGAGACACTGAGACACTGGGGCACTGGGGCACTGGGACACTGAGACACAGAGACACAGAGACACAGAGACACTGAGACACTGAGACACAGAGACACTGAGACACAGAGACACAGAGACACTGAGACACAGAGACACTGAGACACTGAGACACTGAGACACTGAGACACAGAGACACTGAGACACAGAGACACAGAGACACAGAGACACTGAGACACTGAGACACTGAGACACTGAGACACAGAGACACAGAGACACTGAGACACTGAGACACTGGGACACAGAGACACTGGGACACTGGGACACTGAGACACTGAGACTCTGAGACACTGGGACACTGGGACACTGAGACACTGGGACACTGAGACACTGAGACACTGGGACACTGAGACACAGAGACACAGAGACACTGAGACACTGAGAGACTGAGACACAGTGACACAGAGACACAGAGACACTGGGACACTGGGACACTGGGACACAGTGACACTGAGACACTAGGACACAGAGACACTGGGACACAGAGACACAGAGACACAGAGACACTGAGACACTGAGACACTGAGACACTGAGACACTGAGACACAGTGACACTGAGACACTGGGACACAGAGACACAGAGACACTGAGACACTGAGACACTGAGACACTGAGACACAGAGACACTGAGACACAGAGACACTGGGGCACTGGGACACTGAAACACTGAGACACTGAGACACTGAGACACTGGGACACAGAGACACTGGGACACTGAGACACTGAGACACTGGGGCACTGGGAGACTGAGACACTGAGACACTGAGACACAGAGACACTGAGACACTAAGACACTGAGACACAGAGACACAGAGACACTGAGACACTGAGACACTGAGACACAGAGACACTGAGGCACTGGGGCACTGGGACACTGGGACACTGAGACACTGAGACACTGAGACACAGAGACACTGAAGCACTGAGACACAGAGACACTGAGACACTGAGACACAGAGACACTGAGACACTGGGACACTGAGACACTGGGACACAGAGACACTGGGACACTGAGACACAGAGACACTGAGGCACTGGGGCACTGAGACACTGAGACACAGAGACACTGAGACACTGAGGCACTGAGACACAGAGACACTGAGACAATGAGACACTGAGACACAGAGACACTGAGGCACTGGGGCACTGGGGCACTGGGACACTGAGACACTGAGACACAGAGACACTGAGACACTGAGACACTGAGACACAGAGACACTGAGACACTGAGACACAGAGACACTGAGACACTGGGACACTGAGACACTGGGACACAGAGACACTGGGACACTGAGACACAGAGACACTGAGACACTGGGACACTGGGACACTGGGACACTGAGACACTGAGACACTGAGAGACTGAGACACAGAGACACTGAGACACTGAGACACTGAGACACTGAGACACAGAGACACTGAGACACTGAGACACAGAGACACTGAGACACTGAGACACAGAGACACTGGAACACTGAGACACTGAGACACAGAGACACTGAGACACTGAGACACTGAGACACTGAGACACAGAGACACTGAGACACTGAGACACAGAGACACAGAGACACTGGGGCACTGGGGCACTGGGACACTGAGACACTGAGACACAGAGACACTGAGACACTGAGACACTGAGACACTGGGACACTGGGACACTGAGACACTGGGACACTGGGACACTGAGACACTGAGACACAGAGACACAGTGACACTGGGACACTGAGACACTGAGACACAGAGACACTGAGGCACTGGGGCACTGGGACACTGAGACACTGAGACACTGGGACACTGAGACACTGAGACACTGGGGCACTGGGACACTGAGACACTGAGACACAGAGACACTGAGACACTGAGACACAGAGACACTGAGACACTGAGACACAGAGACACTGAGACACTGAGACACTGAGACACTGAGACACAAAGACAGTGAGACACAGAGACACTGAGGCACTGGGGCACTGAGACACTGAGACACAGAGACACTGAGACACTGAGACACTGAGGCACTGAGACACAGAGACACTGAGACAATGAGACACTGAGACACAAGACACTGAGGCACTGGGGCACTGGGACACTGGGACACTGAGACACTGAGACACTGGAACACTGAGACACTGAGACACAGAGACACTGAGACACTGAGACACTGAGACACTGAGACACAGAGACACTGAGACACTGAGACACAGAGACACAGAGACACTGGGGCACTGGGGCACTGGGACACTGAGACACTGAGACACAGAGACACTGAGACACTGAGACACTGGGACACTGGGGCACTGAGACACTGGGACACTGGGACACTGAGACACTGAGACACAGAGACACAGTGACACTGGGACACTGAGACACTGAGACACAGAGACACTGAGGCACTGGGGCACTGGGACACTGAGACACTGAGACACTGGGACACTGAGACACTGAGTCACTGGGGCACTGGGACACTGAGACACTGAGACACAGAGACACTGAGACACTGAGACACAGAGACACTGAGACACTGAGACACAGAGACACTGAGACACTGAGACACTGAGACACTGAGACACAAAGACACTGAGACACAGAGACACTGAGGCACTGGGGCACTGAGACACTGAGACACAGAGACACTGAGACACTGAGACACAGAGACACAGAGACACTGGGGCACTGGGGCACTGGGACACTGAGACACTGAGACACAGAGACACTGAGACACTGAGACACTGAGACACTGGGACACTGGGACACTGAGACACTGGGACACTGGGACACTGAGACACTGAGACACAGAGACACAGTGACACTGGGACACTGAGACACTGAGACACAGAGACACTGAGGCACTGGGGCACTGGGACACTGAGACACTGAGACACTGGGACACTGAGACACTGAGACACTGGGGCACTGGGACACTGAGACACTGAGACACAGAGACACTGAGACACTGAGACACAGAGACACTGAGACACTGAGACACAGAGACACTGAGACACTGAGACACTGAGACACTGAGACACTGAGACACAGAGACACTGAGGCACTGGGGCACTGAGACACTGAGACACAGAGACACTGAGACACTGAGACACTGAGGCACTGAGACACAGAGACACTGAGACAATGAGACACTGAGACACAAGACACTGAGGCACTGGGGCACTGGGACACTGGGACACTGAGACACTGAGACACTGGAACACTGAGACACTGAGACACTGAGACACTGAGACACTGAGACACTGAGACACAGAGACACTGAGACACTGAGACACAGAGACACAGAGACACTGGGGCACTGGGGCACTGGGACACTGAGACACTGAGACACAGAGACACTGAGACACTGAGACACTGGGACACTGGGGCACTGAGACACTGGGACACTGGGACACTGAGACGCTGAGACACAGAGACACTGAGACACTGGGGCACTGGGACACTGAGACACTGAGACACTGGGACACTGAGACACTGAGACACTGGGGCACTGGGACACTGAGACACTGAGACACAGAGACACTGAGACACTGAGACACAGAGACACTGAGACACTGAGACACAGAGACACTGAGACACTGAGACACTGAGACACTGAGACACAAAGACACTGAGACACAGAGACACTGAGGCACTGGGGCACTGAGACACTGAGACACAGAGACACTGAGACACTGAGACACTGAGGCACTGAGGCACTGAGACACAGAGACACTGAGACAATGAGACACTGAGACACAAGACACTGAGGCACTGGGGCCCTGGGACACTGGGACACTGAGAGACTGAGACACAGAGACACTGAGACACTGAGACACTGAGACACAGAGACACAGAGACACTGAGACACTGAGACACTGAGACACAGAGACACTGAGACACTGAGACACAGAGACACAGAGACACTGAGACACTGAGACACAGAGACACTGAGACACAGAGACACTGAGACACTGAGACACAGAGACACTGGAACACTGAGACACTGAGACACAGAGACACTGAGACACTGAGACACTGAGACACTGAGACACTGAGACACAGAGACACAGAGACACTGGGGCACTGGGGCACTGGGACACTGAGACACTGAGACACAGAGACACTGAGACACTGAGACACTGAGACACTGGGACACTGGGACACTGAGACACTGGGACACTGGGACACTGAGACACAGAGACACAGTGACACTGGGACACTGAGACACTGAGACACAGAGACACAGAGACACTGAGGCACTGGGGCACTGGGACACTGAGACACTGAGACACTGGGACACTGAGACACTGAGACACTGAGACACAGAGACACTGAGACACAGAGACACTGAGACACTGAGACACTGAGACACAGAGACACTGAGACACAGAGACACTGAGGCACTGGGGCACTGAGACACTGAGACACAGAGACACTGAGACACTGAGGCACTGAGACACAGAGACACTGAGACAATGAGACACTGAGACACAGAGACACTGAGGCACTGGGGCACTGGGACACTGGGACACTGAGACACTGAGACACAGAGACACTGAGACACTGAGACACTGAGACACAGAGACACTGAGGCACTGAGACACAGAGACACTGAGACACTGAGACACAGAGACACTGAGGCACTGGGGCACTGGGGCACTGGGACACCGAGACACCGAGACACAGAGACACAGAGACACTGAGGCACTGAGACACAGAGACAGTGAGACACTGAGACACTGAGACACAGAGACACTGAGGCACTGGGGCACTGGGACACTGGGACACTGAGACACTGAGACACAGAGACACTGAGACACTGAGGCACTGAGACACAGAGACACTGAGACACAGAGACACAGAGACACTGAGGCACTGGGGCACTGAGACACAGAGACACTGAGACACTGAGACACAGAGACACTGAGACACTGAGACACTGAGACACAGAGACACTGAGGCACTGGGGCACTGAGACACTGAGACACAGAGACACAGAGACACTGAGGCACTGGGGCACTGAGACACTGAGACACAGAGACACTGAGACACTGAGACACAGAGACACTGAGACACTGAGACACTGAGACACAGAGACACTGAGGCACTGGGGCACTGAGACACTGAGACACAGAGACACAGAGACACTGAGACACTGGAACACTGAGACACTGAGACACAGAGACACTGAGACACTGAGACACTGAGACACTGAGACACAGAGACACTGGGGCACTGGGGCACTGGGACACTGAGACACTGAGACACTGAGACACAGAGACACTGAGACACAGAGACACTGAGACACTGAGACACTGAGACACAGAGACACTGAGACACAGAGACACTGAGGCACTGGGGCACTGAGACACTGAGACACAGAGACACTGAGACACTGAGGCACTGAGACACAGAGACACTGAGACAATGAGACACTGAGACACAGAGACACTGAGGCACTGGGGCACTGGGACACTGGGACACTGAGACACTGAGACACAGAGACACTGAGACACTGAGACACTGAGACACAGAGACACTGAGGCACTGAGACACAGAGACACTGAGACACTGAGACACAGAGACACTGAGGCACTGGGGCACTGGGGCACTGGGACACCGAGACACCGAGACACAGAGACACAGAGACACTGAGGCACTGAGACACAGAGACAGTGAGACACTGAGACACTGAGACACAGAGACACTGAGGCACTGGGGCACTGGGACACTGGGACACTGAGACACTGAGACACAGAGACACTGAGACACTGAGGCACTGAGACACAGAGACACTGAGACACAGAGACACAGAGACACTGAGGCACTGGGGCACTGAGACACAGAGACACTGAGACACTGAGACACAGAGACACTGAGACACTGAGACACTGAGACACAGAGACACTGAGGCACTGGGGCACTGAGACACTGAGACACAGAGACACAGAGACACTGAGGCACTGGGGCACTGAGACACTGAGACACAGAGACACTGAGACACTGAGACACAGAGACACTGAGACACTGAGACACTGAGACACAGAGACACTGAGGCACTGGGGCACTGAGACACTGAGACACAGAGACACAGAGACACTGAGACACTGGAACACTGAGACACTGAGACACAGAGACACTGAGACACTGAGACACTGAGACACTGAGACACAGAGACACTGGGGCACTGGGGCACTGGGACACTGAGACACTGAGACACTGAGACACAGAGACACAGAGGCACTGGGGCACTGGGACACTGAGACACTGAGACACTGAGACACAGAGACACAGAGACACTGAGACACTGAGACACAGAGACACAGAGACACAGAGACACAGAGACACTGAGACACTGAGACACTGAGACACTGGGACACTGGGACACTGGGACACTGGGACACTGAGACACTGAGACACAGAGACACAGTCACACTGGGACACTGAGACACTGAGACACAGAGACACTGAGGCACTGGGGCACTGGGACACTGAGACACTGAGACACTGGGACACTGAGACACTGAGACACTGGGGCACTGGGACACTGGGACACTGAGACACTGAGACACAGAGACACTGAGACACTGAGACACAGAGACACTGAGACACTGAGACACAGAGACACTGAGACACTGAGACACTGAGACACAGAGACACTGAGACACAGAGACACTGAGGCACTGGGGCACTGAGACACTGAGACACAGAGACACTGAGACACTGAGACACTGAGGCACTGAGACACTGAGACAATGAGACACTGAGACACAGAGACACTGAGGCACTGGGGCACTGGGACACTGGGACACTGAGACACTGAGACACAGAGACACTGAGACACTGAGACACTGAGACACAGAGACACTGAGGCACTGAGACACAGAGACACTGAGACACTGAGACACAG
Organism: Pristiophorus japonicus; assembly: GCF_044704955.1. Classification (NCBI taxonomy): domain Eukaryota; kingdom Metazoa; phylum Chordata; class Chondrichthyes; family Pristiophoridae; genus Pristiophorus; species Pristiophorus japonicus. Next base: position 138,889 of record NW_027254854.1, on the reverse strand, counting down.
AGACACTGAGGCACTGGGGCACTGGGGCACTGGGACACCGAGACACCGAGACACCGAGACACAGAGACACTGAGACACAGAGACAGTGAGACACTGAGACACTGAGACACTGAGACACTGAGACACTGAGGCACTGGGGCACTGGGGCACTGGCACACCGAGACACCGAGACACAGAGACACAGAGACACTGAGGCATTGAGACACAGAGACAGTGAGACACTGAGACACTGAGGCACTGGGGCACTGGGACACTGAGACACTGAGACACAGAGACACTGAGACACTGAGGCACTGAGACACAGAGACACTGAGACACAGAGACACAGAGACACTGAGGCACCGGGGCACTGAGACACTGAGACACAGAGACACTGAGACACTGAGACACAGAGACACTGAGACACTGAGACACTGAGACACAGAGACACTGAGGCACTGGGGCACTGAGACACTGAGACACAGAGACACTGAGACACTGAGACACTGAGGCACTGAGACACAGAGACACTGAGACAATGAGACACTGAGACACAGAGACACTGAGGCTCTGAGACACAGAGACACAGAGACACAGAGACACTGAGACACTGAGACACAGAGACACTGAGACACTGAGGCACTGAGACACAGAGACACTGAGACACAGAGACACAGAGACACTAAGGCACTGGGGCACTGAGACACTGAGACACAGAGACACTGAGACACTGAGACACAGAGACACTGAGACACTGAGACACTGAGACACTGAGACACAGAGACACTGAGGCACTGGGGCACTGAGACACTGAGACACAGAGACACAGAGACACTGAGACACTGAGACACAGAGACACTGGAACACTGAGACACTGAGACACAGAGACACTGAGACACTGAGACACTGAGACACAGAGACACTGGGGCACTGGGGCACTGGGACACTGAGACACTGAGACACAGAGACACAGAGGCACTGGGGCACTGGGACACTGAGACACTGAGACACAGAGACACAGAGACACTGAGACACTGAGACACAGAGACACAGAGACACAGAGACACTGAGACACTGGGACACTGGGACACTGAGACACTGGGACACTGGGACACTGAGACACTGAGACACAGAGACACAGTGACACTGGGACACTGAGACACTGAGACACAGAGACACTGAGGCACTGAGGCACTGGGGCACTGGGACACTGAGACACTGAGACACTGGGACACTGAGACACTGGGGCACTGGGACACTGAGACACTGAGACACAGAGACACTGGAACACTGAGACACTGAGACACAGAGACACTGAGACACTGAGACACTGAGACACTGGGACACTGAGACACTGGGGCACTGGGACACTGAGACACTGAGACACAGAGACACTGAGACACTGAGACACAGAGACACTGAGACACTGAGACACAGAGACACTGAGACACTGAGACACTGAGACACAGAGACACTGAGACACAGAGACACTGAGGCACTGGGGCACTGAGACACTGAGACACAGAGACACTGAGACACTGAGGCACTGAGACACTGAGACACTGAGACAATGAGACACTGAGACACAGAGACACTGAGGCACTGGGGCACTGGGACACTGGGACACTGAGACACTGAGACACAGAGACACTGAGACACTGAGACACTGAGACACAGAGACACTGAGGCACTGAGACACAGAGACACTGAGACACTGAGACACTGAGACACAGAGACACTGAGGCACTGGGGCACTGGGGCACTGGGACACCGAGACACCGAGACACAGTGACACTGGGACACTGAGACACTGAGACACAGAGACACAGAGACACTGAGGCACTGGGGCACTGGGACACTGAGACACTGAGACACTGGGACACTGAGACACTGAGACACTGAGACACAGAGACACTGAGACACAGAGACACTGAGACACTGAGACACTGAGACACAGAGACACTGAGACACAGAGACACTGAGGCACTGGGGCACTGAGACACTGAGACACAGAGACACTGAGACACTGAGGCACTGAGACACAGAGACACTGAGACAATGGGACACTGAGACACAGAGACACTGAGGCACTGGGGCACTGGGACACTGGGACACTGAGACACTGAGACACAGAGACACTGAGACACTGAGACACTGAGACACAGAGACACTGAGGCACTGAGACACAGAGACACTGAGACACTGAGACACAGAGACACTGAGGCACTGGGGCACTGGGGCACTGGGACACCGAGACACCGAGACACAGAGACACAGAGACACTGAGGCACTGAGACACAGAGACAGTGAGACACTGAGACACTGAGACACAGAGACACTGAGGCACTGGGGCACTGGGACACTGGGACACTGAGACACTGAGACACAGAGACACTGAGACACTGAGGCACTGAGACACAGAGACACTGAGACACAGAGACACAGAGACACTGAGGCACTGGGGCACTGAGACACTGAGACACAGAGACACTGAGACACTGAGACACAGAGACACTGAGACACTGAGACACTGAGACACAGAGACACTGAGGCACTGGGGCACTGAGACACTGAGACACAGAGACACAGAGACACTGAGGCACTGGGGCACTGAGACACTGGGACACCGAGACACCGAGACACAGAGACACAGAGACACTGAGGCACTGAGACACAGAGACAGTGAGACACTGAGACACTGAGACACAGAGACACTGAGGCACTGGGGCACTGGGACACTGGGACACTGAGACACTGAGACACAGAGACACTGAGACACTGAGGCACTGAGACACAGAGACACTGAGACACAGAGACACAGAGACACTGAGGCACTGGGGCACTGAGACACAGAGACACTGAGACACTGAGACACAGAGACACTGAGACACTGAGACACTGAGACACAGAGACACTGAGGCACTGGGGCACTGAGACACTGAGACACAGAGACACAGAGACACTGAGGCACTGGGGCACTGAGACACTGAGACACAGAGACACTGAGACACTGAGACACAGAGACACTGAGACACTGAGACACTGAGACACAGAGACACTGAGGCACTGGGGCACTGAGACACTGAGACACAGAGACACAGAGACACTGAGACACTGGAACACTGAGACACTGAGACACAGAGACACTGAGACACTGAGACACTGAGACACTGAGACACAGAGACACTGGGGCACTGGGGCACTGGGACACTGAGACACTGAGACACTGAGACACAGAGACACTGAGACACAGAGACACTGAGACACTGAGACACTGAGACACAGAGACACTGAGACACAGAGACACTGAGGCACTGGGGCACTGAGACACTGAGACACAGAGACACTGAGACACTGAGGCACTGAGACACAGAGACACTGAGACAATGAGACACTGAGACACAGAGACACTGAGGCACTGGGGCACTGGGACACTGGGACACTGAGACACTGAGACACAGAGACACTGAGACACTGAGACACTGAGACACAGAGACACTGAGGCACTGAGACACAGAGACACTGAGACACTGAGACACAGAGACACTGAGGCACTGGGGCACTGGGGCACTGGGACACCGAGACACCGAGACACAGAGACACAGAGACACTGAGGCACTGAGACACAGAGACAGTGAGACACTGAGACACTGAGACACAGAGACACTGAGGCACTGGGGCACTGGGACACTGGGACACTGAGACACTGAGACACAGAGACACTGAGACACTGAGGCACTGAGACACAGAGACACTGAGACACAGAGACACAGAGACACTGAGGCACTGGGGCACTGAGACACAGAGACACTGAGACACTGAGACACAGAGACACTGAGACACTGAGACACTGAGACACAGAGACACTGAGGCACTGGGGCACTGAGACACTGAGACACAGAGACACAGAGACACTGAGGCACTGGGGCACTGAGACACTGAGACACAGAGACACTGAGACACTGAGACACAGAGACACTGAGACACTGAGACACTGAGACACAGAGACACTGAGGCACTGGGGCACTGAGACACTGAGACACAGAGACACAGAGACACTGAGACACTGGAACACTGAGACACTGAGACACAGAGACACTGAGACACTGAGACACTGAGACACTGAGACACAGAGACACTGGGGCACTGGGGCACTGGGACACTGAGACACTGAGACACTGAGACACAGAGACACAGAGGCACTGGGGCACTGGGACACTGAGACACTGAGACACTGAGACACAGAGACACAGAGACACTGAGACACTGAGACACAGAGACACAGAGACACAGAGACACAGAGACACTGAGACACTGAGACACTGAGACACTGGGACACTGGGACACTGGGACACTGGGACACTGAGACACTGAGACACAGAGACACAGTCACACTGGGACACTGAGACACTGAGACACAGAGACACTGAGGCACTGGGGCACTGGGACACTGAGACACTGAGACACTGGGACACTGAGACACTGAGACACTGGGGCACTGGGACACTGGGACACTGAGACACTGAGACACAGAGACACTGAGACACTGAGACACAGAGACACTGAGACACTGAGACACAGAGACACTGAGACACTGAGACACTGAGACACAGAGACACTGAGACACAGAGACACTGAGGCACTGGGGCACTGAGACACTGAGACACAGAGACACTGAGACACTGAGACACTGAGGCACTGAGACACTGAGACAATGAGACACTGAGACACAGAGACACTGAGGCACTGGGGCACTGGGACACTGGGACACTGAGACACTGAGACACAGAGACACTGAGACACTGAGACACTGAGACACAGAGACACTGAGGCACTGAGAAACAGAGACACTGAGACACTGAGACACAGAGACACTGAGGCACTGGGGCACTGGGGCACTGGGACACCGAGACACCGAGACACCGAGACACAGAGACACTGAGACACAGAGACAGTGAGACACTGAGACACTGAGACACTGAGACACTGAGACACTGAGGCACTGGGGCACTGGGGCACTGGCACACCGAGACACCGAGACACAGAGACACAGAGACACTGAGGCATTGAGACACAGAGACAGTGAGACACTGAGACACTGAGGCACTGGGGCACTGGGACACTGAGACACTGAGACACAGAGACACTGAGACACTGAGGCACTGAGACACAGAGACACTGAGACACAGAGACACAGAGACACTGAGGCACCGGGGCACTGAGACACTGAGACACAGAGACACTGAGACACTGAGACACAGAGACACTGAGACACTGAGACACTGAGACACAGAGACACTGAGGCACTGGGGCACTGAGACACTGAGACACAGAGACACTGAGACACTGAGACACTGAGGCACTGAGACACAGAGACACTGAGACAATGAGACACTGAGACACAGAGACACTGAGGCTCTGAGACACAGAGACACAGAGACACAGAGACACTGAGACACTGAGACACAGAGACACTGAGACACTGAGGCACTGAGACACAGAGACACTGAGACACAGAGACACAGAGACACTAAGGCACTGGGGCACTGAGACACTGAGACACAGAGACACTGAGACACTGAGACACAGAGACACTGAGACACTGAGACACTGAGACACTGAGACACAGAGACACTGAGGCACTGGGGCACTGAGACACTGAGACACAGAGACACAGAGACACTGAGACACTGAGACACAGAGACACTGGAACACTGAGACACTGAGACACAGAGACACTGAGACACTGAGACACTGAGACACAGAGACACTGGGGCACTGGGGCACTGGGACACTGAGACACTGAGACACAGAGACACAGAGGCACTGGGGCACTGGGACACTGAGACACTGAGACACAGAGACACAGAGACACTGAGACACTGAGACACAGAGACACAGAGACACAGAGACACTGAGACACTGAGACACTGGGACACTGGGACACTGAGACACTGGGACACTGGGACACTGAGACACTGAGACACAGAGACACAGTGACACTGGGACACTGAGACACTGAGACACAGAGACACTGAGGCACTGAGGCACTGGGGCACTGGGACACTGAGACACTGAGACACTGGGACACTGAGACACTGGGGCACTGGGACACTGAGACACTGAGACACAGAGACACTGGAACACTGAGACACTGAGACACAGAGACACTGAGACACTGAGACACTGAGACACTGGGACACTGAGACACTGGGGCACTGGGACACTGAGACACTGAGACACAGAGACACTGAGACACTGAGACACAGAGACACTGAGACACTGAGACACAGAGACACTGAGACACTGAGACACTGAGACACAGAGACACTGAGACACAGAGACACTGAGGCACTGGGGCACTGAGACACTGAGACACAGAGACACTGAGACACTGAGGCACTGAGACACTGAGACACTGAGACAATGAGACACTGAGACACAGAGACACTGAGGCACTGGGGCACTGGGACACTGGGACACTGAGACACTGAGACACAGAGACACTGAGACACTGAGACACTGAGACACAGAGACACTGAGGCACTGAGACACAGAGACACTGAGACACTGAGACACTGAGACACAGAGACACTGAGGCACTGGGGCACTGGGGCACTGGGACACCGAGACACCGAGACACAGTGACACTGGGACACTGAGACACTGAGACACAGAGACACAGAGACACTGAGGCACTGGGGCACTGGGGCACTGGGACACTGAGACACTGGGACACTGAGACACTGAGACACTGAGACACAGAGACACTGAGACACAGAGACACTGAGACACTGAGACACTGAGACACAGAGACACTGAGACACAGAGACACTGAGGCACTGGGGCACTGAGACACTGAGACACAGAGACACTGAGACACTGAGGCACTGAGACACAGAGACACTGAGACAATGGGACACTGAGACACAGAGACACTGAGGCACTGGGGCACTGGGACACTGGGACACTGAGACACTGAGACACAGAGACACTGAGACACTGAGACACTGAGACACAGAGACACTGAGGCACTGAGACACAGAGACACTGAGACACTGAGACACAGAGACACTGAGGCACTGGGGCACTGGGGCACTGGGACACCGAGACACCGAGACACAGAGACACAGAGACACTGAGGCACTGAGACACAGAGACAGTGAGACACTGAGACACTGAGACACAGAGACACTGAGGCACTGGGGCACTGGGACACTGGGACACTGAGACACTGAGACACAGAGACACTGAGACACTGAGGCACTGAGACACAGAGACACTGAGACACAGAGACACAGAGACACTGAGGCACTGGGGCACTGAGACACTGAGACACAGAGACACTGAGACACTGAGACACAGAGACACTGAGACACTGAGACACTGAGACACAGAGACACTGAGGCACTGGGGCACTGAGACACTGAGACACAGAGACACAGAGACACTGAGGCACTGGGGCACTGAGACACTGAGACACAGAGACACTGAGACACTGAGACACAGAGACACTGAGACACTGAGACACTGAGACACAGAGACACTGAGGCACTGGGGCACTGAGACACTGAGACACAGAGACACAGAGACACTGAGACACTGAGACACTGGAACACTGAGACACTGAGACACAGAGACACTGAGACACTGAGACACTGAGACACTGAGACACAGAGACACTGGGGCACTGGGGCACTGGGACACTGAGACACTGAGACACAGAGACACAGAGGCACTGGGGCACTGGGACACTGAGACACTGAGACACTGAGACACAGAGACACTGAGACACTGAGACACAGAGACACAGAGACACAGAGACACAGAGACACTGAGACACTGAGACACTGAGACACTGGGACACTGGGACACTGAGACACTGGGACACTGGGACACTGAGACACTGAGACACAGAGACACAGTGACACTGGGACACTGAGACACTGAGACACAGAGACACTGAGGCACTGGGGCACTGGGACACTGAGACACTGAGACACTGGGACACTGAGACACTGAGACACTGGGGCACTGGGACACTGGGACACTGAGACACTGAGACACAGAGACACTGAGACACTGAGACACAGAGACACTGAGACACTGAGACACTGAGACACAGAGACACTGAGACACAGAGACACTGAGGCACTGGGGCACTGAGACACTGAGACACAGAGACACTGAGACACTGAGACACTGAGGCACTGAGACACTGAGACAATGAGACACTGAGACACAGAGACACTGAGGCACTGGGGCACTGGGACACTGGGACACTGAGACACTGAGACACAGAGACACTGAGACACTGAGACACTGAGACACAGAGACACTGAGGCACTGAGACACAGAGACACTGAGACACTGAGACACAGAGACACTGAGGCACTGGGGCACTGGGGCACTGGGACACCGAGACACCGAGACACCGAGACACAGAGACACTGAGACACAGAGACAGTGAGACACTGAGACACTGAGACACTGAGACACTGAGACACTGAGGCACTGGGGCACTGGGGCACTGGCACACCGAGACACCGAGACACAGAGACACAGAGACACTGAGGCATTGAGACACAGAGACACTGAGGCACTGGGGCACTGAGGCACTGGGGCACTGGGACACTGAGACACTGAGACACAGAGACACTGAGACACTGAGGCACTGAGACACAGAGACACTGAGACACTGGGGCACTGAGACACTGAGACACAGAGACACTGAGACACTGAGACACTGAGGCACTGAGACACAGAGACACTCAGACAATGAGACACTGAGACACAGAGACACTGAGGCTCTGAGACACAGAGACACAGAGACACAGAGACACTGAGACACTGAGACACAGAGACACTGAGACACTGAGGCACTGAGACACAGAGACACTGAGACACAGAGACACAGAGACACTAAGGCACTGGGGCACTGAGACACTGAGACACAGAGACACTGAGACACTGAGACACAGAGACACTGAGACACTGAGACACTGAGACACAGAGACACTGAGACACTGAGGCACTGAGACACAGAGACACTGAGACAATGAGACACTGAGACACTGGGACACTGAGACACTGAGACACTGAGACACAGAGACACTGGGACACTGAGGCACTGAGACACAGAGACACTGAGACACTGAGACACTGAGACACTGAGACACAGAGACACTGGGACACTGAGACACTGAGACACTGAGACACAGAGACACAGAGACACAGAGACACTGAGACACTGAGACACTGAGACACAGAGACACTGGGACACTGAGACACTGAGACACTGAGACACAGAGACACTGAGGCACTGGGGCACAGGGGCACTGGGACACTGAGACACTGAGACACTGAGACACTGAAACACTGAGACACAGAGACACTGAAACACTGAGACACTGAGACACAGAGACACTGAGACACTGAGACACTGAGACACTGGGACACTGAGACACTGAGACACTGGGGCACTGAGACACTGAGACACAGAGACACTGAGACACAGAGACACTGAGACACTGAGACACTGAGACACTGAGGCACTGGGGCACAGGGGCACTGGGACACTGAGACACTGAGACACTGAGACACTGAAACACTGAGACACAGAGACACTGAAACACTGAGACACTGAGACACAGAGACACTGAGACACTGAGACACTGGGACACTGAGACACTGAGACACTGGGGCACTGGGACACTGAGACACTGAGACACTGGGACACTGGGACACTGGGACACTGAGACACTGAGGCACTGGGACACTGAGACACTGAGACACAGAGACACTGGGACACTGAGGCACTGAGACACAGAGACACTGAGGCACTGGGGCACTGGGACACTGAGACACTGAGACACTGAGACACAGAGACACTGGGACACTGAGACACTGAGACACAGAGACCCTGAGACACAGAGACACTGAGACACTGAGACACTGAGACACTGAGACACAGAGACACTGAGGCACTGGGGCACTGGGACACTGAGACACAGAGACACTGAGACACTGAGACACTGAGACACTGAGACACAGAGACACTGGGACACTGAGACACTGAGACACTGAGACACAGAGACACAGAGACACAGAGACACTGAGACACTGAGACACTGAGGCACTGGGGCACTGGGACACTGAGACACTGAGACACAGAGACACTGAGACACTGAGACACTGAGACACAGAGACACTGGGACACTGAGACACTGAGACACTGAGACACAGAGACACTGAGACACTGAGACACTGAGACACAGAGACACTGAGGCACTGGGACACTGAGACACTGAGACACTGAGACACAGAGACACTGGGACACTGAGACACTGAGACACAGAGACCCTGAGACACTGAGACACTGAGACACTGAGACACAGAGACACTGGGACACTGAGACACTGAGACACTGAGACACAGAGACACTGAGACACTGAGACACTGAAACACTGAGACACAGAGACACTGAAACACTGAGACACTGAGACACAGAGACACTGAGACACTGAGACACTGAGACACTGAGACACTGGGACACTGAGACACTGAGACACTGGGGCACTGGGACACTGAGACACTGGGACACTGGGACACTGGGACACTGGGACACTGAGACACTGAGGCACTGTGACACTGAGACACTGAGACACTGAGACACAGAGACACTGGGACACTGAGACACTGAGACACAGAGACACTGGGACACTGAGACACTGAGACACAGAGACACTGAGGCACTGGGGCACTGGGACACTGAGACACTGAGACACAGAGACACTGAGACACTGAGACACTGAGACACAGAGACACTGGGACACTGAGACACTGAGACACTGAGACACAGAGACACAGAGACACTGAGACACAGAGACACTGAGACACTGAGACACTGGGACACTGAGACACTGAGACACTGGGACACTGAGGCACTGGGGCACTGGGACACTGAGACACTGAGACACTGGGACACTGGGACACTGGGACACTGAGACACTGAGGCACTGGGACACTGGGACACTGAGACACTGAGACACTGGGACACTGGGACACTGGGACACTGAGACACTGAGGCACTGGGACACTGAGACACTGAGACACTGAGACACAGAGACACTGGGACACTGAGGCACTGAGACACAGAGACACTGAGGCACTGGGGCACTGGGACACTGAGACACTGAGACACTGAGACACAGAGACACTGGGACACTGAGACACTGAGACACAGAGACCCTGAGACACAGAGACACTGAGACACTGAGACACTGAGACACTGAGACACTGAGACACTGAGACACTGAGACACAGAGACACTGGGACACTGAGACACTGAGACACTGAGACACAGAGACACTGAGACACTGAGACACTGAAACACTGAGACACAGAGACACAGAGACACTGAAACACTGAGACACTGAGACACAGAGACACTGAGACACTGAGACACTGAGACACTGAGACACTGGGACACTGAGACACTGAGACACTGGGGCACTGGGACACTGAGACACTGGGACACTGGGACACTGGGACACTGGGACACTGAGACACTGAGGCACTGTGACACTGAGACACTGAGACACTGAGACACAGAGACACTGGGACACTGAGACACTGAGACACAGAGACACTGGGACACTGAGACACTGAGACACAGAGACACTGAGGCACTGGGGCACTGGGACACTGAGACACTGAGACACAGAGACACTGAGACACTGAGACACTGAGACACAGAGACACTGGGACACTGAGACACTGAGACACTGAGACACAGAGACACAGAGACACTGAGACACAGAGACACTGAGACACTGGGACACTGAGACACTGAGACACTGGGACACTGAGGCACTGGGGCACTGGGACACTGAGACACTGAGACACAGAGACACTGAGACACTGAGGCACTGAGACACTGTGACACTGAGACACTAAGACACAGAGACACTGGGACACTGAGACACTGAGACACAGATACACTGAGGCACTGGGGCACTGGGACACTGAGACACTGAGGCACAGAGACACTGAGACACTGAGACACTGAGACACTGAGACACAGAGACACTGGGACACTGAGACACTGAGACACTGAGACACAGAGACACAGAGACACTGAGACACTGAGACACTGAGACACAGAGACACAGAGGCACTGGGGCACTGGGACACTGAGACACTGAGACACAGAGACACAGAGACACTGAGACACTGAGACACAGAGACACTGAGACACTGAGACACAGAGACAATGAGACACTGAGACACTGGGACACTGAGACACTGAGACACAGAGACACTGGGACACTGAGGCACTGGGGCACTGGGACACTGAGACACTGAGACACAGAGACACTGAGACACTGAGACACTGGGGCACTGGGACACTAAGACACTGAGACACAGAGACACAGAGACACTGAGACACAGAGACACTGAAAAACTGAGACACTGAGACACAGAGACACTGAGACACTGAGACACTGAGACACTGGGACACTGAGACACTGAGACACTGGGGCACTGGGACACTGAGACACTGAGACACAGAGACACTGAGACACTGAGACACAGAGACACTGAGACACAGAGACACTGAGACACTGAGACACTGAGACACTGAGGCACTGGGGCACTGGGGCACTGGGACACTGAGACACTGAGACACTGAGACACTGAAACACTGAGACACTGAGACACTGAGAAACTGAGACACTGAGACACTGAGACACTGAGACACTGAGACACTGGGACACTGAGACACTGAGACACTGGGACACTGAGACACTGAGACACAGAGACACTGAGACACTGAGACACAGAGACACTGAGACACAGAGACACAGAGACACTGAGACACTGAGACACTGAGACACTGGGACACTGAGGCACTGAGACACTGGGACACTGAGACACTGAGACACAGAGACACTGAGACACTGAGACACAGAGACACTGAGACACAGAGACACTGAGACACTGAGACACTGAGACACAGAGACACTGAGGCACTGGGGCACAGGGGCACTGGGACACTGAGACACTGAGACACTGAGACACTGAAACACTGAGACACAGAGACACTGAAACACTGAGACACTGAGACACAGAGACACTGAGACACTGAGACACTGAGACACTGGGACACTGAGACACTGAGACACTGGGGCAATGGGACACTGAGACACTGAGACACTGGGACACTGGGACACTGGGACACTGAGACACTGAGGCACTGGGACACTGAGACACTGAGACACAGAGACACTGGGACACTGAGGCACTGAGACACAGAGACACTGAGGCACTGGGGCACTGGGACACTGAGACACTGAGACACTGAGACACAGAGACACAGAGACACTGAGACACTGTGACACTGAGACACTGAGACACTGAGACACAGAGACACTGGGACACTGAGACACTGAGACACAGAGACACTGGGACACTGAGACACTGAGACACAGAGACACTGAGGCACTGGGGCACTGGGACACTGGGACACTGAGACACTGAGACACAGAGACACTGAGACACTGAGACACTGAGACACAGATACACAGAGACACTGAGGCACTGGGGCACTGGGACACTGAGACACTGAGACACAGAGACACTGAGACACTGAGACACTGAGACACTGAGACACAGAGACACTGAGGCACTGGGGCACTGGGACACTGAGACACTGAGACACAGAGACACTGAGACACTGAGGCACTGAGACACTGAGACACTGAGACACAGAGACACTGGGACACTGAGACACTGAGACACTGAGACACTGAGACACAGAGACACAGAGACACTGAGACACTGAGACACTGAGACACAGAGACACAGAGACACTGAGACACTGAGACACTGAGACACTGGGTCACTGGGGCACTGGGACACTGAGACACAGAGACACTGTGACACTGAGACACTGAGACACTGAGACACTGGGACACTGAGACACTGAGACACAGAGACACTGAGGCACTGGGGCACTGGGACTCTGAGACACTGAGACACTGAGACACTGAGACACAGAGACACTGGGACAATGAGACACTGAGACACTGAGACACAGAGACACTGAGACACTGAGACACTGAGACACAGAGACACTGAGGCACTGGGGCACTGGGACACTGAGACATTGAGACACAGAGACACAGAGACACTGAGACACAGAGACACTGAGACACTGAGACACAGAGACACTGGGACAATGAGACACTGAGACACTGAGACACAGAGACACTGAGACACTGAGACACTGAGACACAGAGACACTGAGGCACTGGGGCACTGGGACACTGAGACATTGAGACACAGAGACACAGAGACACTGAGACACAGAGACACTGAGACACAGAGACACAGAGACACTGAGACACTGAGACACTGAGACACAGAGACACTGAGACACTGAGGCACTGAGACACTGAGACACTGAGACACAGAGACACTGGGACACTGAGACACTGAGACACTGAGACACTGAGACACAGAGACACAGAGACACTGAGACACTGAGACACAGAGACACTGAGACACTGAGACACTGAGACACTGGGTCACTGGGGCACTGGGACACTGAGACACAGAGACACTGGGACACTGAGGCACTGAGACACAGAGACACTGAGGCACTGGGGCACTGGGACACTGAGACACTGAGACACTGAGACACAGAGACACAGAGACACTGAGACACTGAGACACTGGGACACTGAGACACTGAGACACAGAGACACTGGGACACTGAGACACTGAGACACAGAGACACTGAGGCACTGGGGCACTGGGACACTGAGACACAGAGACACTGAGACACTGAGACACTGAGACACAGAGACACTGGGACACTGAGACACTGAGACACAGAGACACTGAGACACTGAGACACTGAGACACTGAGACACAGAGACACTGAGGCACTGGGGCACTGGGACACTGAGACACTGAGACACAGAGACACTGAGACACTGAGACACTGAGACACTGAGACACAGAGACACTGGGACACTGAGACACTGAGACACTGAGACACAGAGACACAGAGACACTGAGACACTGAGACACTGAGACACTGAGACACAGAGACACTGAGGCACTGGGGCACTGGGACACTGAGACACTGAGACACAGAGACACTGAGACACTGAGATACTGAGACACTGGGACACTGAGACACTGAGACACTGAGACACAGAGACACTGAGACACTGAGACACTGAGACACTGAGGCACTGGGACACTGAGACACTGAGACACTGAGACACAGAGACACTGAGACACTGAGACACTGAGGCACTGGGGCACTGGGACACTGAGACACTGAGACACAGAGACACTGAGACACTGAGACACTGAGACACAGAGACACTGGGACACTGAGACACTGAGACACTGAGACACAGAGACACTGAGACACTGAGACACTGAGACACAGAGACACTGAGGCACTGGGACACTGAGACACTGAGACACTGAGACACAGAGACACTGGGACACTGAGACACTGAGACACAGAGACCCTGAGACACTGAGACACTGAGACACTGAGACACAGAGACACTGGGACACTGAGACACTGAGACACTGAGACACAGAGACACTGAGACACTGAGACACTGAAACACTGAGACACAGAGACACTGAAACACTGAGACACTGAGACACAGAGACACTGAGACACTGAGACACTGAGACACTGGGACACTGAGACACTGGGGCACTGGGACACTGAGACACTGGGACACTGGGACACTGGGACACTGGGACACTGAGACACTGAGGCACTGTGACACTGAGACACTGAGACACTGAGACACAGAGACACTGGGACACTGAGACACTGAGACACAGAGACACTGGGACACTGAGACACTGAGACACAGAGACACTGAGGCACTGGGGCACTGGGACACTGAGACACTGAGACACAGAGACACTGAGACACTGAGACACTGAGACACAGAGACACTGGGACACTGAGACACTGAGACACTGAGACACAGAGACACAGAGACACTGAGACACAGAGACACTGAGACACTGAGACACTGGGACACTGAGACACTGAGACACTGGGACACTGAGGCACTGGGGCACTGGGACACTGAGACACTGAGACACAGAGACACTGAGACACTGAGGCACTGAGACACTGTGACACTGAGACACTAAGACACAGAGACACTGGGACACTGAGACACTGAGACACAGATACACTGAGGCACTGGGGCACTGGGACACTGAGACACTGAGGCACAGAGACACTGAGACACTGAGACACTGAGACACTGAGACACTGAGACACAGAGACACTGGGACACTGAGACACTGAGACACTGAGACACAGAGACACAGAGACACTGAGACACTGAGACACTGAGACACAGAGACACAGAGGCACTGGGGCACTGGGACACTGAGACACTGAGACACAGAGACACAGAGACACTGAGACACTGAGACACAGAGACACTGAGACACTGAGACACAGAGACAATGAGACACTGAGACACTGGGACACTGAGACACTGAGACACAGAGACACTGGGACACTGAGGCACTGGGGCACTGGGACACTGAGACACTGAGACACAGAGACACTGAGACACTGAGACACTGGGGCACTGGGACACTAAGACACTGAGACACAGAGACACAGAGACACTGAGACACAGAGACACAGAGACAATGAGACACTGAGACACTGGGACACTGAGACACTGAGACACAGAGACACTGGGACACTGAGGCACTGGGGCACTGGGACACTGAGACACTGAGACACAGAGACACTGAGACACTGAGACACTGGGGCACTGGGACACTAAGACACTGAGACACAGAGACACAGAGACACTGAGACACAGAGACACTGAAACACTGAGACACTGAGACACAGAGACACTGAGACACTGAGACACTGAGACACTGGGACACTGAGACACTGAGACACTGGGGCACTGGGACACTGAGACACTGAGACACAGAGACACTGAGACACTGAGACACAGAGACACTGAGACACAGAGACACTGAGACACTGAGACACTGAGACACTGAGGCACTGGGGCACTGGGGCACTGGGACACTGAGACACTGAGACACTGAGACACTGAAACACTGAGACACTGAGACACTGAGACACTGAGACACTGAGACACTGGGACACTGAGACACTGAGACACTGGGACACTGAGACACTGAGACACAGAGACACTGAGACACTGAGACACAGAGACACTGAGACACAGAGACACAGAGACACTGAGACACTGAGACACTGAGACACTGGGACACTGAGGCACTGAGACACTGGGACACTGAGACACTGAGACACAGAGACACTGAGACACTGAGACACAGAGACACTGAGACACAGAGACACTGAGACACTGAGACACTGAGACACAGAGACACTGAGGCACTGGGGCACAGGGGCACTGGGACACTGAGACACTGAGACACTGAGACACTGAAACACTGAGACACAGAGACACTGAAACACTGAGACACTGAGACACAGAGACACTGAGACACTGAGACACTGAGACACTGGGACACTGAGACACTGAGACACTGGGGCAATGGGACACTGAGACACTGAGACACTGGGACACTGGGACACTGGGACACTGAGACACTGAGGCACTGGGACACTGAGACACTGAGACACAGAGACACTGAGACACTGAGACACAGAGACACTGAGACACAGAGACACAGAGACACTGAGACACTGAGACACTGAGACACTGGGACACTGAGGCACTGAGACACTGGGACACTGAGACACTGAGACACAGAGACACTGAGACACTGAGACACAGAGACACTGAGACACAGAGACACTGAGACACTGAGACACTGAGACACAGAGACACTGAGGCACTGGGGCACAGGGGCACTGGGACACTGAGACACTGAGACACTGAGACACTGAAACACTGAGACACAGAGACACTGAAACACTGAGACACTGAGACACAGAGACACTGAGACACTGAGACACTGAGACACTGGGACACTGAGACACTGAGACACTGGGGCAATGGGACACTGAGACACTGAGACACTGGGACACTGAGGCACTGAGACACAGAGACACTGAGGCACTGGGGCACTGGGACACTGAGACACTGAGACACTGAGACACAGAGACACAGAGACACTGAGACACTGTGACACTGAGACACTGAGACACTGAGACACAGAGACACTGGGACACTGAGACACTGAGACACAGAGACACTGGGACACTGAGACACTGAGACACAGAGACACTGAGGCACTGGGGCACTGGGACACTGAGACACAGAGACACTGAGACACTGAGACACTGAGACACAGAGACACTGGGACACTGAGACACTGAGACACAGAGACACTGAGACACTGAGACACTGAGACACTGAGACACAGAGACACTGAGGCACTGGGGCACTGGGACACTGAGACACTGAGACACAGAGACACTGAGACACTGAGACACTGAGACACTGAGACACAGAGACACTGGGACACTGAGACACTGAGACACTGAGACACAGAGACACAGAGACACAGAGACACTGAGACACTGAGACACTGAGGCACTGGGGCACTGGGACACTGAGACACTGAGACACAGAGACACTGAGACACTGAGACACTGAGACACAGAGACACTGGGACACTGAGACACTGAGACACTGAGACACAGAGACACTGAGACACTGAGACACTGAGACACAGAGACACTGAGGCACTGGGACACTGAGACACTGAGACACTGAGACACAGAGACACTGGGACACTGAGACACTGAGACACAGAGACCCTGAGACACTGAGACACTGAGACACTGAGACACAGAGACACTGGGACACTGAGACACTGAGACACGGAGACACAGAGACACTGAGACACTGAGACACAGAGACACTGAGACACTGAGACACTGAGACACTGAGACACAGAGACACTGGGACACTGAGACACTGAGACACTGAGACACTGAGACACTGAGACACTGAGACACAGAGACACTGAGGCACTGGGACACTGAGACACTGAGACACTGAGACACAGAGACACTGGGACACTGAGACACTGAGACACAGAGACCCTGAGACACAGAGACACTGAGACACTGAGACACTGAGACACTGAGACACAGAGACACCGAGGCACTGGGGCACTGGGACACTGAGACACAGAGACACTGAGACACTGAGACACTGAGACACTGAGACACAGAGACACTGGGACACTGAGACACTGAGACACTGAGACACAGAGACACAGAGACACAGAGACACTGAGACACTGAGACACTGAGACACTGGGGCACTGGGACACTGAGACACTGAGACACAGAGACACTGAGACACTGAGACACTGAGACACAGAGACACTGGGACACTGAGACACTGAGACACTGAGACACAGAGACACTGAGACACTGAGACACTGAGACACAGAGACACTGAGGCACTGGGACACTGAGACACTGAGACACTGAGACACAGAGACACTGGGACACTGAGACACTGAGACACAGAGACCCTGAGACACTGAGACACTGAGACACTGAGACACAGAGACACTGGGACACTGAGACACTGAGACACTGAGACACAGAGACACTGAGACACTGAGACACTGAAACACTGAGACACAGAGACACTGAGACACTGAGACACAGAGACACTGAGACACTGAGACACTGGGACACTGAGACACTGAGACACTGGGGCACTGGGACACTGAGACACTGGGACACTGGGACACTGGGACACTGAGACACTGGGGCACTGGGACACTGAGACACTGGGACACTGGGACACTGGGACACTGGGACACTGAGACACTGAGGCACTGTGACACTGAGACACTGAGACACTGAGACACTGAGGCACTGGGGCACTGGGACACTGAGACATTGAGACACAGAGACACAGAGACACTGAGACACAGAGACACTGAGACACAGAGACACAGAGACACTGAGACACTGAGACACTGAGACACAGAGACACTGAGACACTGAGGCACTGAGACACTGAGACACTGAGACACAGAGACACTGGGACACTGAGACACTGAGACACTGAGACACTGAGACACAGAGACACAGAGACACTGAGACACTGAGACACAGAGACACTGAGACACTGAGACACTGAGACACTGGGTCACTGGGGCACTGGGACACTGAGACACAGAGACACTGGGACACTGAGGCACTGAGACACAGAGACACTGAGGCACTGGGGCACTGGGACACTGAGACACTGAGACACTGAGACACAGAGACACAGAGACACTGAGACACTGAGACACTGGGACACTGAGACACTGAGACACAGAGACACTGGGACACTGAGACACTGAGACACAGAGACACTGAGGCACTGGGGCACTGGGACACTGAGACACAGAGACACTGAGACACTGAGACACTGAGACACAGAGACACTGGGACACTGAGACACTGAGACACAGAGACACTGAGACACTGAGACACTGAGACACTGAGACACAGAGACACTGAGGCACTGGGGCACTGGGACACTGAGACACTGAGACACAGAGACACTGAGACACTGAGACACTGAGACACTGAGACACAGAGACACTGGGACACTGAGACACTGAGACACTGAGACACAGAGACACAGAGACACTGAGACACTGAGACACTGAGACACAGAGACACTGAGGCACTGGGGCACTGGGACACTGAGACACTGAGACACAGAGACACTGAGACACTGAGATACTGAGACACTGGGACACTGAGACACTGAGACACTGAGACACAGAGACACTGAGACACTGAGACACTGAGACACTGAGGCACTGGGACACTGAGACACTGAGACACTGAGACACAGAGACACTGAGACACTGAGACACTGAGGCACTGGGGCACTGGGACACTGAGACACTGAGACACAGAGACACTGAGACACTGAGACACTGAGACACAGAGACACTGGGACACTGAGACACTGAGACACTGAGACACAGAGACACTGAGACACTGAGACACTGAGACACAGAGACACTGAGGCACTGGGACACTGAGACACTGAGACACTGAGACACAGAGACACTGGGACACTGAGACACTGAGACACAGAGACCCTGAGACACTGAGACACTGAGACACTGAGACACAGAGACACTGGGACACTGAGACACTGAGACACTGAGACACAGAGACACTGAGACACTGAGACACTGAAACACTGAGACACAGAGACACTGAAACACTGAGACACTGAGACACAGAGACACTGAGACACTGAGACACTGAGACACTGGGACACTGAGACACTGGGGCACTGGGACACTGAGACACTGGGACACTGGGACACTGGGACACTGGGACACTGAGACACTGAGGCACTGTGACACTGAGACACTGAGACACTGAGACACAGAGACACTGGGACACTGAGACACTGAGACACAGAGACACTGGGACACTGAGACACTGAGACACAGAGACACTGAGGCACTGGGGCACTGGGACACTGAGACACTGAGACACAGAGACACTGAGACACTGAGACACTGAGACACAGAGACACTGGGACACTGAGACACTGAGACACTGAGACACAGAGACACAGAGACACTGAGACACAGAGACACTGAGACACTGAGACACTGGGACACTGAGACACTGAGACACTGGGACACTGAGGCACTGGGGCACTGGGACACTGAGACACTGAGACACAGAGACACTGAGACACTGAGGCACTGAGACACTGTGACACTGAGACACTAAGACACAGAGACACTGGGACACTGAGACACTGAGACACAGATACACTGAGGCACTGGGGCACTGGGACACTGAGACACTGAGGCACAGAGACACTGAGACACTGAGACACTGAGACACTGAGACACTGAGACACAGAGACACTGGGACACTGAGACACTGAGACACTGAGACACAGAGACACAGAGACACTGAGACACTGAGACACTGAGACACAGAGACACAGAGGCACTGGGGCACTGGGACACTGAGACACTGAGACACAGAGACACAGAGACACTGAGACACTGAGACACAGAGACACTGAGACACTGAGACACAGAGACAATGAGACACTGAGACACTGGGACACTGAGACACTGAGACACAGAGACACTGGGACACTGAGGCACTGGGGCACTGGGACACTGAGACACTGAGACACAGAGACACTGAGACACTGAGACACTGGGGCACTGGGACACTAAGACACTGAGACACAGAGACACAGAGACACTGAGACACAGAGACACAGAGACAATGAGACACTGAGACACTGGGACACTGAGACACTGAGACACAGAGACACTGGGACACTGAGGCACTGGGGCACTGGGACACTGAGACACTGAGACACAGAGACACTGAGACACTGAGACACTGGGGCACTGGGACACTAAGACACTGAGACACAGAGACACAGAGACACTGAGACACAGAGACACTGAAACACTGAGACACTGAGACACAGAGACACTGAGACACTGAGACACTGAGACACTGGGACACTGAGACACTGAGACACTGGGGCACTGGGACACTGAGACACTGAGACACAGAGACACTGAGACACTGAGACACAGAGACACTGAGACACAGAGACACTGAGACACTGAGACACTGAGACACTGAGGCACTGGGGCACTGGGGCACTGGGACACTGAGACACTGAGACACTGAGACACTGAAACACTGAGACACTGAGACACTGAGACACTGAGACACTGAGACACTGAGACACTGAGACACTGGGACACTGAGACACTGAGACACTGGGACACTGAGACACTGAGACACAGAGACACTGAGACACTGAGACACAGAGACACTGAGACACAGAGACACAGAGACACTGAGACACTGAGACACTGAGACACTGGGACACTGAGGCACTGAGACACTGGGACACTGAGACACTGAGACACAGAGACACTGAGACACTGAGACACAGAGACACTGAGACACAGAGACACTGAGACACTGAGACACTGAGACACAGAGACACTGAGGCACTGGGGCACAGGGGCACTGGGACACTGAGACACTGAGACACTGAGACACTGAAACACTGAGACACAGAGACACTGAAACACTGAGACACTGAGACACAGAGACACTGAGACACTGAGACACTGAGACACTGGGACACTGAGACACTGGGGCAATGGGACACTGAGACACTGAGACACTGGGACACTGGGACACTGGGACACTGAGACACTGAGGCACTGGGACACTGAGACACTGAGACACAGAGACACTGGGACACTGAGGCACTGAGACACAGAGACACTGAGGCACTGGGGCACTGGGACACTGAGACACTGAGACACTGAGACACAGAGACACAGAGACACTGAGACACTGTGACACTGAGACACTGAGACACTGAGACACAGAGACACTGGGACACTGAGACACTGAGACACAGAGACACTGGGACACTGAGACACTGAGACACAGAGACACTGAGGCACTGGGGCACTGGGACACTGAGACACAGAGACACTGAGACACTGAGACACTGAGACACAGAGACACTGGGACACTGAGACACTGAGACACAGAGACACTGAGACACTGAGACACTGAGACACTGAGACACAGAGACACTGAGGCACTGGGGCACTGGGACACTGAGACACTGAGACACAGAGACACTGAGACACTGAGACACTGAGACACTGAGACACAGAGACACTGGGACACTGAGACACTGAGACACTGAGACACAGAGACACAGAGACACAGAGACACTGAGACACTGAGACACTGAGGCACTGGGGCACTGGGACACTGAGACACTGAGACACAGAGACACTGAGACACTGAGACACTGAGACACAGAGACACTGGGACACTGAGACACTGAGACACTGAGACACAGAGACACTGAGACACTGAGACACTGAGACACAGAGACACTGAGGCACTGGGACACTGAGACACTGAGACACTGAGACACAGAGACACTGGGACACTGAGACACTGAGACACAGAGACCCTGAGACACTGAGACACTGAGACACTGAGACACAGAGACACTGGGACACTGAGACACTGAGACACGGAGACACAGAGACACTGAGACACTGAGACACAGAGACACTGAGACACTGAGACACTGAGACACTGAGACACAGAGACACTGGGACACTGAGACACTGAGACACTGAGACACTGAGACACTGAGACACAGAGACACTGAGGCACTGGGACACTGAGACACTGAGACACTGAGACACAGAGACACTGGGACACTGAGACACTGAGACACAGAGACCCTGAGACACAGAGACACTGAGACACTGAGACACTGAGACACTGAGACACAGAGACACCGAGGCACCGGGGCACTGGGACACTGAGACACAGAGACACTGAGACACTGAGACACTGAGACACTGAGACACAGAGACACTGGGACACTGAGACACTGAGACACTGAGACACAGAGACACAGAGACACAGAGACACTGAGACACTGAGACACTGAGACACTGGGGCACTGGGACACTGAGACACTGAGACACAGAGACACTGAGACACTGAGACACTGAGACACAGAGACACTGGGACACTGAGACACTGAGACACTGAGACACAGAGACACTGAGACACTGAGACACTGAGACACAGAGACACTGAGGCACTGGGACACTGAGACACTGAGACACTGAGACACAGAGACACTGGGACACTGAGACACAGAGACCCTGAGACACTGAGACACTGAGACACTGAGACACAGAGACACTGGGACACTGAGACACTGAGACACTGAGACACAGAGACACTGAGACACTGAGACACTGAAACACTGAGACACAGAGACACTGAAACACTGAGACACTGAGACACAGAGACACTGAGACACTGAGACACTGGGACACTGAGACACTGAGACACTGGGGCACTGGGACACTGAGACACTGGGACACTGGGACACTGGGACACTGAGACACTGGGGCACTGGGACACTGAGACACTGGGACACTGGGACACTGGGACACTGGGACACTGAGACACTGAGGCACTGTGACACTGAGACACTGAGACACTGAGACACAGAGACACTGGGACACTGAGACACTGAGACACAGAGACACTGGGACACTGAGACACTGAGACACAGAGACACTGAGGCACTGGGGCACTGGGACACTGAGACACTGAGACACAGAGACACTGAGACACTGAGACACTGAGACACAGAGACACTGGGACACTGAGACACTGAGACACTGAGACACAGAGACACAGAGACACTGAGACACAGAGACACTGAGACACTGAGACACTGGGACACTGAGACACTGAGACACTGGGACACTGAGGCACTGGGGCACTGGGACACTGAGACACTGAGACACAGAGACACTGAGACACTGAGGCACTGAGACACTGTGACACTGAGACACTAAGACACAGAGACACTGGGACACTGAGACACTGAGACACAGATACACTGAGGCACTGGGGCACTGGGACACTGAGACACTGAGGCACAGAGACACTGAGACACTGAGACACTGAGACACTGAGACACAGAGACACTGGGACACTGAGACACTGAGACACTGAGACACAGAGACACAGAGACACTGAGACACTGAGACACTGAGACACAGAGACACTGAGACACTGAGACACAGAGACACTGAGACACTGAGACACTGAGACACAGAGACACTGAGACACAGAGACACTGAGGCACTGGGGCACTGAGACACTGAGACACAGAGACACTGAGACACTGAGGCACTGAGACACTGAGACACTGAGACAATGAGACACTGAGACACAGAGACACTGAGGCACTGGGGCACTGGGACACTGGGACACTGAGACACTGAGACACAGAGACACTGAGACACTGAGACACTGAGACACAGAGACACTGAGGCACTGAGACACAGAGACACTGAGACACTGAGACACTGAGACACAGAGACACTGAGGCACTGGGGCACTGGGGCACTGGGACACCGAGACACCGAGACACAGTGACACTGGGACACTGAGACACTGAGACACAGAGACACAGAGACACTGAGGCACTGGGGCACTGGGACACTGAGACACTGAGACACTGGGACACTGAGACACTGAGACACTGAGACACAGAGACACTGAGACACAGAGACACTGAGACACTGAGACACTGAGACACAGAGACACTGAGACACAGAGACACTGAGGCACTGGGGCACTGAGACACTGAGACACAGAGACACTGAGACACTGAGGCACTGAGACACAGAGACACTGAGACAATGGGACACTGAGACACAGAGACACTGAGGCACTGGGGCACTGGGACACTGGGACACTGAGACACTGAGACACAGAGACACTGAGACACTGAGACACTGAGACACAGAGACACTGAGGCACTGAGACACAGAGACACTGAGACACTGAGACACAGAGACACTGAGGCACTGGGGCACTGGGGCACTGGGACACCGAGACACCGAGACACAGAGACACAGAGACACTGAGGCACTGAGACACAGAGACAGTGAGACACTGAGACACTGAGACACAGAGACACTGAGGCACTGGGGCACTGGGACACTGGGACACTGAGACACTGAGACACAGAGACACTGAGACACTGAGGCACTGAGACACAGAGACACTGAGACACAGAGACACAGAGACACTGAGGCACTGGGGCACTGAGACACTGAGACACAGAGACACTGAGACACTGAGACACAGAGACACTGAGACACTGAGACACTGAGACACAGAGACACTGAGGCACTGGGGCACTGAGACACTGAGACACAGAGACACAGAGACACTGAGGCACTGGGGCACTGAGACACTGAGACACAGAGACACTGAGACACTGAGACACAGAGACACTGAGACACTGAGACACTGAGACACAGAGACACTGAGGCACTGGGGCACTGAGACACTGAGACACAGAGACACAGAGACACTGAGACACTGAGACACTGGAACACTGAGACACTGAGACACAGAGACACTGAGACACTGAGACACTGAGACACTGAGACACAGAGACACTGGGGCACTGGGGCACTGGGACACTGAGACACTGAGACACAGAGACACAGAGGCACTGGGGCACTGGGACACTGAGACACTGAGACACTGAGACACAGAGACACTGAGACACTGAGACACAGAGACACAGAGACACAGAGACACAGAGACACTGAGACACTGAGACACTGAGACACTGGGACACTGGGACACTGAGACACTGGGACACTGGGACACTGAGACACTGAGACACAGAGACACAGTGACACTGGAACACTGAGACACTGAGACACAGAGACACTGAGGCACTGGGGCACTGGGACACTGAGACACTGAGACACTGGGACACTGAGACACTGAGACACTGGGGCACTGGGACACTGGGACACTGAGACACTGAGACACAGAGACACTGAGACACTGAGACACAGAGACACTGAGACACTGAGACACTGAGACACAGAGACACTGAGACACAGAGACACTGAGGCACTGGGGCACTGAGACACTGAGACACAGAGACACTGAGACACTGAGACACTGAGGCACTGAGACACTGAGACACTGAGACACAGAGACACTGAGACACTGAGACACAGAGACACTGAGGCACTGGGGCACTGGGGCACTGGGACACCGAGACACCGAGACACCGAGACACAGAGACACTGAGACACAGAGACAGTGAGACACTGAGACACTGAGACACTGAGACACTGAGACACTGAGGCACTGGGGCACTGGGGCACTGGCACACCGAGACACCGAGACACAGAGACACAGAGACACTGAGGCATTGAGACACAGAGACACTGAGGCACTGGGGCACTGAGGCACTGGGGCACTGGGACACTGAGACACTGAGACACAGAGACACTGAGACACTGAGGCACTGAGACACAGAGACACTGAGACACAGAGACACAGAGACACTGAGGCACTGGGGCACTGAGACACTGAGACACAGAGACACTGAGACACTGAGACACAGAGACACTGAGACACTGAGACACTGAGACACAGAGACACTGAGGCACTGGGGCACTGAGACACTGAGACACAGAGACACTGAGACACTGAGACACTGAGGCACTGAGACACAGAGACACTGAGACAATGAGACACTGAGACACAGAGACACTGAGGCTCTGAGACACAGAGACACAGAGACACAGAGACACTGAGACACTGAGACACAGAGACACTGAGACACTGAGGCACTGAGACACAGAGACACTGAGACACAGAGACACAGAGACACTAAGGCACTGGGGCACTGAGACACTGAGACACAGAGACACTGAGACACTGAGACACAGAGACACTGAGACACTGAGACACTGAGACACAGAGACACTGAGACACTGAGGCACTGAGACACAGAGACACTGAGACAATGAGACACTGAGACACAGAGACACTGAGGCTCTGAGACACAGAGACACAGAGACACAGAGACACTGAGACACAGAGACACTGAGACACAGAGACACTGAGACACTGAGACACTGAGACACAGAGACACTGAGGCACTGGGGCACTGGGACACTGAGACACTGAGACACAGAGACACAGAGACACAGAGACACTGAGACACTGAGACACAGAGACACTGAGACACTGAGACACTGTGACACTGAGACACTGGGGCACTGGGGCACTGGGACACTGGGACACTGAGACACTGAGACACAGAGACACAGAGACACAGAGACACTGAGACACAGAGACACTGAGACACAGAGACACAGAGACACAGAGACACTGAGACACAGAGACACTGAGACACTGAGACACAGAGACACAGAGACACTGAGACACTGAGACACTGTGACACTAAGACACTGGGGCACTGGGGCACTGGGACACTGAGACACTGAGACACAGAGACACAGAGACACAGAGACACTGAGACACAGAGACACTGAGACACAGAGACACAGAGACACAGAGACACAGAGACACTGAGACACAGAGACACTGAGACACTGAGACACTGAGACACTGAGACACTGAGACACTGAGAAACAGAGACACTGGGGCACTGGGACACTGAGACACTGAGACACAGAGACACAGAGACACAGAGACACTGAGACACTGAGACACAGAGACACTGAGACACTGAGACACAGAGACACTGAGACACTGAGACACTGAGACACAGAGACACAGAGACACTGAGACACTGAGACACAGAGACACAGAGACACTGAGACACTGAGACACAGAGACACAGAGACACTGAGACACAGAGACACTGAGACACTGAGACACAGAGACACTGGGACACTGAGACACTGAGACACAGAGACACTGAGACACTGAGACACAGAGACACTGAGACACAGAGACACTGGGACACTGAGACACTGAGACACAGAGACACAGAGACACTGAGACACTGAGACACTGAGACACTGAGACACAGAGACACTGAGGCACTGGGGCACTGGGACACTGAGACACTGAGACACTGAGACACAGAGACACTGAGACACTGAGACACTGAGACACTGGGGCACTGGGACACTGAGACACTGAGACACTGTGACACAGAGACACAGAGACACAGAGACACTGAGGCACTGGGACACTGAGACACTGAGACACTGAGACACAGAGACACAGAGACACTGAGACACTGAGACACTGAGACACAGAGACACAGGGGCACTGGGGCACTGGGGCACTGGGACACGGAGACACTGAGACACAGAGACACTGAGACACTGAGACACTGAGACACTGGGACACTGGGACACTGAGACACTGGGACACTGGGACACTGAGACACTGAGACACAGAGACACAGTGACACTGGGACACTGAGACACTGAGACACAGAGACACAGAGACACTGAGGCACTGGGGCACTGGGACACTGAGACACTGAGACACTGGGACACTGAGACACTGAGACACTGAGACACAGAGACACTGAGACACAGAGACACTGAGACACTGAGACACTGAGACACAGAGACACTGAGACACAGAGACACTGAGGCACTGGGGCACTGAGACACTGAGACACAGAGACACTGAGGCACTGAGACACAGAGACACTGAGACAATGAGACACTGAGACACAGAGACACTGAGGCACTGGGGCACTGGGACACTGGGACACTGAGACACTGAGACACAGAGACACTGAGACACTGAGACACTGAGACACAGAGACACTGAGGCACTGAGACACAGAGACACTGAGACACTGAGACACAGAGACACTGAGGCACTGGGGCACTGGGGCACTGGGACACCGAGACACCGAGACACAGAGACACAGAGACACTGAGGCACTGAGACACAGAGACAGTGAGACACTGAGACACTGAGACACAGAGACACTGAGGCACTGGGGCACTGGGACACTGGGACACTGAGACACTGAGACACAGAGACACTGAGACACTGAGGCACTGAGACACAGAGACACTGAGACACAGAGACACAGAGACACTGAGGCACTGGGGCACTGAGACACTGAGACACAGAGACACTGAGACACTGAGACACAGAGACACTGAGACACTGAGACACAGAGACACAGAGACACTGAGGCACTGGGGCACTGAGACACTGAGACACAGAGACACTGAGACACTGAGACACAGAGACACTGAGACACAGAGACACAGAGACACTGAGACACTGGGGCACTGGGACTCTAAGACACTGAGACACAGAGACACTGAGACACAGAGACACTGAGACACTGAGACACTGAGACACTGAGACACAGAGACACTGAGGCACTGGGGCACTGGGAACTGAGACACTGAGACACTGAGACACTGAGACACAGAGACACTGAGACACTGGGGCACTGGGACACAGAGACACTGAGACACAGAGACACAGACACACAGAAACACTGAGACACTGAGACACAGAGACACAGAGACACTGAGACACTGAGACACAGAGACACTGGGGCACTGGGGCACTGGGACACTGAGACACAGAGACACTGTGACACTGAGGCACTGAGACACTGAGACACAGAGACACTGGGACACTGAAACACTGAGACACAGAGACACTGAGGCACTGGGGCACTGGGACACTGAGACACTGAGACACAGAGACACAGAGACACTGAGACACTGAGACACTGAGACACAGAGACACAGAGACACTGAGACACTGAGACACTGAGACACTGGGACACTGAGACACTGAGACACAGAGACACTGGGGCACTGGGGCACTGGGACACTGAGACACTGAGACTCAGAGACACTGAGACACTGAGACACTGAGACACAGAGACACTGAGGCACTGGGGCATTGGGACACTGAGACACTGAGACACAGAGACACTGAGACACTGAGGCACTGAGACACTGAGACACTGAGACACAGAGACACTGAGACACTGAGACACTGAGACACAGAGACACAGAGACACTGAGACACTGAGACACTGAGACACAGAGACACTGAGGCACTGGGGCACTGGGACACTGAGACACTGAGACACAGAGACACAGAGACACTGAGACACTGAGACACTGGGGCACTGGGACACTGAGACACTGAGACACTGTGACACAGAGACACAGAGACACTGAGGCACTGGGGCACTGGGACACTGAGACACTGAGACACAGAGACACAGAGACACTGAGACACTGAGACACAGAGACACTGAGACACTGAGACACAGAGACACTGAGACACTGAGACACAGAGACACTGGAACACTGAGACACTGAGACACAGAGACACTGAGACACTGAGACACTGAGACACTGAGACACAGAGACACAGAGACACTGGGGCACTGGGGCACTGGGACACGGAGACACTGAGACACAGAGACACTGAGACACTGAGACACTGAGACACTGGGACACTGGGACACTGAGACACTGGGACACTGGGACACTGAGACACTGAGACACAGAGACACAGTGACACTGGGACACTGAGACACTGAGACACAGAGACACAGAGACACTGAGGCACTGGGGCACTGGGACACTGAGACACTGAGACACTGGGACACTGAGACACTGAGACACTGAGACACAGAGACACTGAGACACAGAGACACTGAGACACTGAGACACTGAGACACAGAGACACTGAGACACTGGGACACTGGGACACTGGGACACTGAGACACTG
The DNA here is from genome assembly GCF_044704955.1 of Pristiophorus japonicus. Lineage (NCBI taxonomy): Eukaryota > Metazoa > Chordata > Chondrichthyes > Pristiophoridae > Pristiophorus > Pristiophorus japonicus. Next base: position 106,674 of record NW_027254854.1, on the reverse strand, counting down.
GGACACTGGGACACTGAGACACTGAGACACTGAGACACAGAGACACTGAGACACAGAGACACTGAGACACTGGGGCACTGAGACACTGAGACACAGAGACACTGAGACACTGAGGCACTGAGACACAGAGACACTGGGACACTGAGACACTGAGACACTGAGACACAGAGACACAGAGACACAGAGACACTGAGACACTGAGACACAGAGACACTGAGACACAGAGACACTGAGACACTGAGGCACTGAGACACAGAGACACTGAGACAATGAGACACTGAGACACTGAGACACAGAGACACAGAGACACTGAGACACTGAGACAGAGACACTGAGACACTGAGACACTGAGGCACAGAGACACTGAGGCACTGGGGCACTGGGACACTGAGACACTGAGACACAGAGACATTGAGACACTGAGACACTGAGACACTGAGACACTGAGGCACTGGGGCACTGAGACACTGAGACACTGAGGCACTGGGGCACTGGGACACTGAGACACTGAGACACAGAGACACAGAGACACTGAGACACTGAGACACTGAGACACAGAGACACTGAGACACTGAGACACTGAGACACTGAGACACTGGGGCACTGGGACCCTGAGACACTGAGACACAGAGACACTGAGACACTGAGACACAGAGATACTGAGACACTGAGACACAGAGACACAGAGACACTGGGGCACTGGGGCACTGGGACACTGAGACACTGGGACACTGAGACACAGAGACGCTGAGACACTGAGACACAGAGACACAGAGAAACTGAGACACTGAGACACTGGGACACTGAGACACTGGGGCACTGGGACACTGAGACACTGAGACACTGAGACACAGAGACACTGAGACACTGAGACACAGAGACACTGGGGCACTGGGGCACTGGGGCACTGGGACACTGAGACACTGAGACACTGGGACACTGAGACACTGAGACACTGAGACACTGAGACACAGAGACACAGAGATACTGAGAAACTGAGACACTGAGACACTGGGACACTGAGACACAGAGACACTGAGACACTGAGACACAGAGACACTGGGGCAATGGGGCACTGGGACACTGGGACACTGAGACACTAAGACAGAGACACTGAGACACTGAGGCACAGAGACACTGAGGCACTGGGGCACTGGGACACTGAGACACTGAGACACAGAGACATTGAGACACTGAGACACTGAGACACTGAGACACTGAGGCACTGGGGCACTGAGACACTGAGACACTGAGGCACTGGGGCACTGGGACACTGAGACACTGAGACACAGAGACACAGAGACACTGAGACACTGAGACACTGAGACACTGAGACACAGAGACACTGAGACACTGAGACACTGGGGCACTGGGACACTGAGACACTGAGACACAGAGACACTGAGACACTGAGACACAGAGACACTGAGACACTGAGACACTGAGACACAGAGACACTGAGACACTGAGACACTGAGACACTGAGACACAGAGACACTGGGGCACTGGGGCACTGGGACACTGAGACACTGGGACACTGAGACACAGAGACACTGAGACACTGAGACACAGAGACACAGAGACACAGAGAAACTGAGACACTGAGACACTGGGACACTGAGACACTGGGGCACTGGGACACTGAGACACTGAGACACAGAGACACTGAGACACTGAGACACAGAGACACTGGGGCACTGGGGCACTGGGACACTGAGACACTGAGACACTGAGACACTGAGACACAGAGACACTGAGACACTGGGGCACTGGGACACTGAGACACTGAGACACAGAGACACTGAGACACTGAGACACAGAGACACTGAGACACTGAGACACTGAGACACAGAGACACTGAGACACTGAGACACTGAGACACAGAGACACTGAGACACTGAGACACTGGGGCACTGGGACACTGAGACACTGAGACACAGAGACACTGAGACACTGAGACACAGAGACACTGAGACACTGAGACACTGAGACACAGAGACACTGAGACACTGAGACACTGAGACACTGAGACACTGAGACACAGAGACACTGGGGCACTGGGGCACTGGGACACTGAGACACTGGGACACTGAGACACAGAGACACTGAGACACTGAGACACAGAGACACAGAGACACAGAGAAACTGAGACACTGAGACACTGGGACACTGAGACACTGGGGCACTGGGACACTGAGACACTGAGACACTGAGACACAGAGACACTGAGACACTGAGACACAGAGACACTGGGGCACTGGGGCACTGGGACACTGAGACACTGAGGCACTGAGACACAGAGACACTGAGACACTGGGGCACTGGGACACTGAGACACTGAGACACAGAGACACTGAGACACTGAGACACAGAGACACTGAGACACTGAGACACTGAGACACTGAGACACTGAGACACAGAGACACTGAGACACTGAGACACTGGGGCACTGGGACACTGAGACACTGAGACACAGAGACACTGAGACACTGAGACACTGAGACACAGAGACACTGAGACACTGAGACACTGGGGCACTGGGACACTGAGACACTGAGACACAGAGACACTGAGACACTGAGACACAGAGACACTGAGACACTGAGACACTGAGACACTGAGACACAGAGACACTGGGGCACTGGGGCACTGGGACACTGAGACACTGGGACACTGAGACACAGAGACACTGAGACACTGAGACACAGAGACACAGAGACACAGAGAAACTGAGACACTGAGACACTGGGACACTGAGACACTGGGGCACTGGGACACTGAGACACTGAGACACTGAGACACTGAGACACTGAGACACTGGGACACTGAGACACTGAGACACTGAGACACAGATACACTGAGGCACTGGGGCACTGAGACACAGAGACACAGAGACACTGAGACACTGAGACACTGAGACACTGAGACACAGAGACACTGGGACACTGAGACACTGAGACACTGAGACACTGTGACACTGAGACACTGAGACACTGAGACACAGAGACACTGGGACACTGAGACACTGAGACACAGAGACACTGGGACACTGAGACACTGAGACACTGAGGCACTGAGACACAGAGACACTGAGACACAGAGACACAGAGACACTGAGGCACTGGGGCACTGAGACACTGAGGCACTGAGACACAGAGACACTGAGACACAGAGACACTGAGACACTGAGGCACTGAGACACAGAGACACTGAGACACTGAGACACAGAGACACTGAGGCACTGGGGCACTGGGACACTGGGACACTGAGACACTGAGACACAGAGACACTGAGACACTGAGACACTGAGACACAGAGACACTGAGACACTGGGGCACTGGGACACTGAGACACTGAGACACAGAGACACTGAGACACTGAGACACTGAGACACAGAGAAACTGAGACACTGAGACACAGAGACACTGAGGCACTGGGACACTGGGGCACTGGGACACTGAGACACTGAGACACTGAGACACTGAGACACAGAAACACTGAGACACTGAGACACTGGGACACTGAGACACTGAGACACTGGGGCACTGGGACACTGAGACACTGAGACACAGAGACACAGAGACACTGAGACACTGAGACACTGAGACACAGAGACACTGAGGCACTGAGACACTGAGACACAGAGACACTGAGACACAGAGACACAGAGACACTGAGACACTGAGACAGAGACACTGAGACACTGAGACACTGAGGCACAGAGACACTGAGGCACTGGGGCACTGGGACACTGAGACACTGAGACACAGAGACATTGAGACACTGAGACACTGAGACACTGAGACACTGAGGCACTGGGGCACTGAGACACTGAGACACTGAGGCACTGGGGCACTGGGACACTGAGACACTGAGACACAGAGACACAGAGACACTGAGACACTGAGACACTGAGACACAGAGACACTGAGACACTGAGACACTGAGACACTGAGACACTGGGGCACTGGGACCCTGAGACACTGAGACACAGAGACACTGAGACACTGAGACACAGAGATACTGAGACACTGAGACACAGAGACACAGAGACACTGGGGCACTGGGGCACTGGGACACTGAGACACTGGGACACTGAGACACAGAGACACTGAGACACTGAGACACAGAGACACTGAGGCACTGAGACACAGAGACACTGAGACACTGAGACACTGAGACACAGAGACACTGGGGCACTGGGGCACTGGGACACTGGGACACTGAGACACTGAGGCACAGAGACACTGAGGCACTGGGGCACTGGGGCACTGGGACACCGAGACACCGAGACACTGAGACACTGAGACACAGAGACACTGAGACACTGAGACACTGAGACACAGAGACACTTAGGCACTGGGGCACTGGGACACTGGGACACTGAGACACTGAGACACAGAGACACTGAGACACTGAGACACAGAGACACTGAGGCACTGAGACACAGAGACACTGAGACACTGAGACACTGAGACACAGAGACACTGGGGCACTGGGGCACTGGGACACTGGGACACTGAGACACTGAGACACAGAGACACTGAGACACTGAGACACAGAGATACTGAGACACTGAGACACAGAGACACTGGGGCACTGGGACACTGAGACACAGAGACACTGAGACACAGAGACACTGAGACACTGAGACACTGGGACACTGAGACACTGAGACACTGAGACACTGAGACACTGAGACACAGAGAGACTGAGACACTGAGATACTGAGACACTGGGACACTAAGACACTGAGACACTGGGGCACTGGGACACTGAGACACTGAGACACTGAGACACTGAGACACAGAGACACTGAGACACTGAGACACTGGGACACTGAGACACTGAGACACTGAGACACTGAGACACTGAGACACAGAGAGACTGAGACACTGAGACACTGAGACACTGGGACACGAAGACACTGAGACACAGAGACACTGGGGCACTGGGACACTGAGACACTGAGACACTGAGACACTGAGACACTGAGACACAGAGACACTGGGGCACTGGGACACTGAGACACTGAGACACTGAGACACTGAGACACTGAGACACAGAGACACTGAGACACTGAGACACTGGGACACTGGGACACTAAGACACTGAGACACTGAGACACTGAGACACAGAGAGACTGAGACACTGAGACACTGAGACACTGGGACACTGGGACACTAAGACACTGAGACACTGAGACACTGAGACACAGATAGACTGAGACACTGAGACACTGAGACACTGGGACACTAAGACACTGAGACACTGGGGCACTGGGACACTGAGACACTGAGACACAGAGACACTGAGACACTGAGACACTGAGACACAGAGACACTGAGGCACTGAGACACAGAGACACTGAGACACAGAGACACTGAGGCACTGGGGCACTGGGACACTGGGACACTGAGACACTGAGACACAGAGACACTGAGACACTGAGACACAGAGACACTGAGGCACTGAGACACAGAGACACTGAGACACTGAGGCACAGAGACACTGAGGCACTGGGGCACTGGGGCACTGGGACACCGAGAAACCGAGACACTGAGACACTGAGACACAGAGACACTGAGACACTGAGACACTGAGACACTGAGACACTGAGACACTGAGACACAGAGACACTGGGGCACTGGGGCACTGGAACACTGAGACAAAGAGACACAGAGACACAGAGACACTGAGACACTGAGACACTGAGACACTGAGACACAGAGACACTGAGACACTGAGACACAGAGACACTGAGACACAGAGACACTGAGACACTGGGACACTGAGACACTGAGACACTGAGACACTGAGACACAGAGACACTGAGACACTGAGACACTGAGACACAGAGACACTGAGACACTGAGGCACAGAGACACTGAGGCACTGGGGCACTGGGGCACTGGGACACCGAGACACCGAGACACTGAGACACTGAGACACAGAGACACTGAGACACTGAGACACTGAGACACTGAGACACTGAGACACTGAGACACAGAGACACTGGGGCACTGGGGCACTGGAACACTGAGACAAAGAGACACAGAGACACAGAGACACTGAGACACTGAGACACTGAGACACTGAGACACAGAGACACTGAGACACTGAGACACAGAGACACTGAGACACAGAGACACTGAGACACTGGGACACTGAGACACTGAGACACTGAGACACTGAGACACAGAGACACTGAGACACTGAGACACTGAGACACGGAGACACTGGGACACTAAGACACTGAGACACTGGGGCATTGGGACACTGAGACACTGAGACACTGAGACAATGAGACACTGAGGCACTGAGACACAGAGACACTGAGACACAGAGACACTGAGACACTGAGACACAGAGACACTGAGACACAGAGACACTGAGACACTGGGACACTGAGACACTGAGACACTGAGACACTGAGACACAGAGACACTGAGACACTGAGACACTGAGACACAGAGACACTGAGACACTGAGGCACAGAGACACTGAGGCACTGGGGCACTGGGGCACTGGGACACCGAGACACCGAGACACTGAGACACTGAGACACAGAGACACTGAGACACTGAGACACTGAGACACTGAGACACTGAGACACTGAGACACAGAGACACTGGGGCACTGGGGCACTGGAACACTGAGACAAAGAGACACAGAGACACAGAGACACTGAGACACTGAGACACTGAGACACTGAGACACAGAGACACTGAGACACTGAGACACAGAGACACTGAGACACAGAGACACTGAGACACTGGGACACTGAGACACTGAGACACTGAGACACTGAGACACAGAGACACTGAGACACTGAGACACTGAGACACGGAGACACTGGGACACTAAGACACTGAGACACTGGGGCATTGGGACACTGAGACACTGAGACACTGAGACAATGAGACACTGAGGCACTGAGACACAGAGACACTGAGACACTGAGACACTGAGACACAGAGACACTGAGGCACTGGTGCACTGGGACACTGGGACACTGAGACACTGAGACACAGAGACACTGAGACACTGAGACACTGAGACACAGAGACACAGAGACACTGAGGCACTGGGGCACTGGGACACTGAGACACTGAGACACAGAGACACTGAGACACTGAGACACTGAGACACTGAGACACAGAGACACAGAGACACAGAGACACTGAGACACTGAGACACTGGGACACTGAGACACTGAGACACTGGGACACTGAGACACAGAGACACTGAGGCACTGGGGCACTGGGACACTGAGACACAGAGACACTGAGACACTGAGGCACTGAGACACTGAGACACTGAGACACAGAGACACTGGGACACAGAGACACTGAGACACTGAGACACTGAGACACAGAGACACAGAGACACTGAGACACTGAGACACTGAGACACTGAGACACTGAGGCACTGAGACACTGAGACACTGAGACACAGAGACACTGGGACACAGAGACACTGAGACACTGAGACACTGAGACACAGAGACACAGAGACACTGAGACACTGAGACACTGAGACACAGAGACACTGTGACATTGAGACACTGAGACACTGAGACACAGAGACACTGGGACACTGAGACACTGAGACACAGAGACACTGAGGCACTGGGGCACTGGGACTCTGAGACACTGAGACACAGAGACACTGAGACACAGAGACACTGAGACACTGAGACACAGAGACACTGGGACAATGAGACACTGAGACACAGAGACACTGAGACACTGAGACACTGAGACACTGGGGCACTGGGACACTGAGACACTGAGACACTGTGACACAGAGACACAGAGACACTGAGGCACTGGGGCACTGGGACACTGAGACACTGAGACACTGAGACACAGAGACACAGAGACACTGAGACACTGAGACACAGAGACACTGAGACACTGAGACACAGAGACACTGAGACACTGAGACACAGAGACACTGGAACACTGAGACACTGAGACACAGAGACACTGGAACACTGAGACACTGAGACACTGAGACACTGAGACACTGAGACACAGAGACACAGAGACACTGGGGCACTGGGGCACTGGGACACGGAGACACTGAGACACAGAGACACTGAGACACTGAGACACTGAGACACTGGGACACTGGGACACTGAGACACTGGGACACTGGGACACTGAGACACTGAGACACAGAGACACAGTGACACTGGGACACTGAGACACTGAGACACAGAGACACAGAGACACTGAGGCACTGGGGCACTGGGACACTGAGACACTGAGACACTGGGACACTGAGACACTGAGACACTGAGACACAGAGACACTGAGACACAGAGACACTGAGACACTGAGACACAGAGACACTGAGACACTGGGACACTGGGACACTGGGACACTGAGACACTGGGACACTGGGACACTGAGACACTGAGACACTGAGACACTGAGACACAGAGACACAGAGACACTGAGACACTGAGACACTGAGACACAGAGACACTGTGACATTGAGACACTGAGACACTGAGACACAGAGACACTGGGACACTGAGACACTGAGACACAGAGACACTGAGGCACTGGGGCACTGGGACTCTGAGACACTGAGACACAGAGACACTGAGACACAGAGACACTGAGACACTGAGACACAGAGACACTGGGACAATGAGACACTGAGACACAGAGACACTGAGACACTGAGACACTGAGACACTGGGGCACTGGGACACTGAGACACTGAGACACTGTGACACAGAGACACAGAGACACTGAGGCACTGGGGCACTGGGACTCTGAGACACTGAGACACAGAGACACTGAGACACAGAGACACTGAGACACTGAGACACAGAGACACTGGGACAATGAGACACTGAGACACAGAGACACTGAGACACTGAGACACTGAGACACTGGGGCACTGGGACACTGAGACACTGAGACACTGTGACACAGAGACACTGAGGCACTGGGGCACTGGGACACTGAGACACTGAGACACTGAGACACAGAGACACAGAGACACTGAGACACTGAGACACAGAGACACTGAGACACTGAGACACAGAGACACTGAGACACTGAGACACAGAGACACTGGAACACTGAGACACTGAGACACAGAGACACTGAGACACTGAGACACTGAGACACTGAGACACAGAGACACAGAGACACTGGGGCACTGGGGCACTGGGACACGGAGACACTGAGACACAGAGACACTGAGACACTGAGACACTGAGACACTGGGACACTGGGACACTGAGACACTGGGACACTGGGACACTGAGACACTGAGACACAGAGACACAGTGACACTGGGACACTGAGACACTGAGACACAGAGACACAGAGACACTGAGGCACTGGGGCACTGGGACACTGAGACACTGAGACACTGGGACACTGAGACACTGAGACACTGAGACACAGAGACACTGAGACACAGAGACACTGAGACACTGAGACACTGAGACACAGAGACACTGAGACACTGGGACACTGGGACACTGGGACACTGAGACACTGGGACACTGGGACACTGAGACACTGAGACACTGAGACACAGAGACACTGAGACACAGAGACACTGAGACACTGGGGCACTGAGACACTGAGACACAGAGACACTGAGACACTGAGGCACTGAGACACAGAGACACTGGGACACTGAGACACTGAGACACTGAGACACAGAGACACAGAGACACAGAGACACTGAGACACTGAGACACAGAGACACTGAGACACAGAGACACTGAGACACTGAGGCACTGAGACACAGAGACACTGAGACAATGAGACACTGAGACACTGAGACACAGAGACACAGAGACACTGAGACACTGAGACAGAGACACTGAGACACTGAGACACTGAGGCCCAGAGACACTGAGGCACTGGGGCACTGGGACACTGAGACACTGAGACACAGAGACATTGAGACACTGAGACACTGAGACACTGAGACACTGAGGCACTGGGGCACTGAGACACTGAGACACTGAGGCACTGGGGCACTGGGACACTGAGACACTGAGACACAGAGACACAGAGACACTGAGACACTGAGACACTGAGACACAGAGACACTGAGACACTGAGACACTGAGACACTGAGACACTGGGGCACTGGGACCCTGAGACACTGAGACACAGAGACACTGAGACACTGAGACACAGAGATACTGAGACACTGAGACACAGAGACACAGAGACACTGGGGCACTGGGGCACTGGGACACTGAGACGCTGAGACACTGAGACACAGAGACACAGAGAAACTGAGACACTGAGACACTGGGACACTGAGACACTGGGGCACTGGGACACTGAGACACTGAGACACTGAGACACAGAGACACTGAGACACTGAGACACAGAGACACTGGGGCACTGGGGCACTGGGGCACTGGGACACTGAGACACTGAGACACTGGGACACTGAGACACTGAGACACTGAGACACTGAGACACAGAGACACAGAGATACTGAGAAACTGAGACACTGAGACACTGGGACACTGAGACACAGAGACACTGAGACACTGAGACACAGAGACACTGGGGCAATGGGGCACTGGGACACTGGGACACTGAGACACTAAGACAGAGACACTGAGACACTGAGGCACAGAGACACTGAGGCACTGGGGCACTGGGACACTGAGACACTGAGACACAGAGACATTGAGACACTGAGACACTGAGACACTGAGACACTGAGGCACTGGGGCACTGAGACACTGAGGCACTGGGGCACTGGGACACTGAGACACTGAGACACAGAGACACAGAGACACTGAGACACTGAGACACTGAGACACTGAGACACAGAGACACTGAGACACTGAGACACTGGGGCACTGGGACACTGAGACACTGAGACACAGAGACACTGAGACACTGAGACACAGAGACACAGAGACACTGAGACACTGAGACACAGAGACACTGAGACACTGAGACACTGAGACACTGAGACACAGAGACACTGGGGCACTGGGGCACTGGGACACTGAGACACTGGGACACTGAGACACAGAGACACTGAGACACTGAGACACAGAGACACAGAGACACAGAGAAACTGAGACACTGAGACACTGGGACACTGAGACACTGGGGCACTGGGACACTGAGACACTGAGACACAGAGACACTGAGACACTGAGACACAGAGACACTGGGGCACTGGGGCACTGGGACACTGAGACACTGAGACACTGAGACACTGAGACACAGAGACACTGAGACACTGGGGCACTGGGACACTGAGACACTGAGACACAGAGACACTGAGACACTGAGACACAGAGACACTGAGACACTGAGACACTGAGACACAGAGACACTGAGACACTGAGACACTGAGACACAGAGACACTGAGACACTGAGACACTGGGGCACTGGGACACTGAGACACTGAGACACAGAGACACTGAGACACTGAGACACAGAGACACTGAGACACTGAGACACTGAGACACAGAGACACTGAGACACTGAGACACTGAGACACTGAGACACTGAGACACAGAGACACTGGGGCACTGGGGCACTGGGACACTGAGACACTGGGACACTGAGACACAGAGACACTGAGACACTGAGACACAGAGACACAGAGACACAGAGAAACTGAGACACTGAGACACTGGGACACTGAGACACTGGGGCACTGGGACACTGAGACACTGAGACACTGAGACACAGAGACACTGAGACACTGAGACACAGAGACACTGGGGCACTGGGGCACTGGGACACTGAGACACTGAGGCACTGAGACACAGAGACACTGAGACACTGGGGCACTGGGACACTGAGACACTGAGACACAGAGACACTGAGACACTGAGACACAGAGACACTGAGACACTGAGACACTGAGACACAGAGACACTGAGACACTGAGACACTGAGACACAGAGACACTGAGACACTGAGACACTGGGGCACTGGGACACTGAGACACTGAGACACAGAGACACTGAGACACTGAGACACAGAGACACTGAGACACTGAGACACTGAGACACTGAGACACAGAGACACTGGGGCACTGGGGCACTGGGACACTGAGACACTGGGACACTGAGACACAGAGACACTGAGACACTGAGACACAGAGACACAGAGACACAGAGAAACTGAGACACTGAGACACTGGGACACTGAGACACTGGGGCACTGGGACACTGAGACACTGAGACACTGAGACACTGAGACACTGAGACACTGGGACACTGAGACACTGAGACACTGAGACACAGATACACTGAGGCACTGGGGCACTGAGACACAGAGACACAGAGACACTGAGACACTGAGACACTGAGACACTGAGACACAGAGACACTGGGACACTGAGACACTGAGACACTGAGACACTGTGACACTGAGACACTGAGACACTGAGACACAGAGACACTGGGACACTGAGACACTGAGACACAGAGACACTGGGACACTGAGACACTGAGACACTGAGGCACTGAGACACAGAGACACTGAGACACAGAGACACAGAGACACTGAGGCACTGGGGCACTGAGACACTGAGGCACTGAGACACAGAGACACTGAGACACAGAGACACTGAGACACTGAGGCACTGAGACACAGAGACACTGAGACACTGAGACACAGAGACACTGAGGCACTGGGGCACTGGGACACTGGGACACTGAGACACTGAGACACAGAGACACTGAGACACTGAGACACTGAGACACTGAGACACAGAGACACTGAGACACTGGGGCACTGGGACACTGAGACACTGAGACACAGAGACACTGAGACACTGAGACACTGAGACACAGAGAAACTGAGACACTGAGACACAGAGACACTGAGGCACTGGGACACTGGGGCACTGGGACACTGAGACACTGAGACACTGAGACACTGAGACACAGAAACACTGAGACACTGAGACACTGGGACACTGAGACACTGAGACACTGGGGCACTGGGACACTGAGACACTGAGACACAGAGACACTGAGACACTGAGACACTGAGACACAGAGACACTGAGGCACTGAGACACAGAGACACTGAGACACTGAGACACAGAGACACTGAGACACAGAGACACAGAGACACTGAGACACTGAGACAGAGACACTGAGACACTGAGACACTGAGGCACAGAGACACTGAGGCACTGGGGCACTGGGACACTGAGACACTGAGACACAGAGACATTGAGACACTGAGACACTGAGACACTGAGACACTGAGGCACTGGGGCACTGAGACACTGAGACACTGAGGCACTGGGGCACTGGGACACTGAGACACTGAGACACAGAGACACAGAGACACTGAGACACTGAGACACTGAGACACAGAGACACTGAGACACTGAGACACTGAGACACTGAGACACTGGGGCACTGGGACCCTGAGACACTGAGACACAGAGACACTGAGACACTGAGACACAGAGATACTGAGACACTGAGACACAGAGACACAGAGACACTGGGGCACTGGGGCACTGGGACACTGAGACACTGGGACACTGAGACACAGAGACACTGAGACACTGAGACACAGAGACACTGAGGCACTGAGACACAGAGACACTGAGACACTGAGACACTGAGACACAGAGACACTGGGGCACTGGGGCACTGGGACACTGGGACACTGAGACACTGAGGCACAGAGACACTGAGGCACTGGGGCACTGGGGCACTGGGACACCGAGACACCGAGACACTGAGACACTGAGACACAGAGACACTGAGACACTGAGACACTGAGACACAGAGACACTTAGGCACTGGGGCACTGGGACACTGGGACACTGAGACACTGAGACACAGAGACACTGAGACACTGAGACACAGAGACACTGAGGCACTGAGACACAGAGACACTGAGACACTGAGACACTGAGACACAGAGACACTGGGGCACTGGGGCACTGGGACACTGGGACACTGAGACACTGAGACACAGAGACACTGAGACACTGAGACACAGAGATACTGAGACACTGAGACACAGAGACACTGGGGCACTGGGACACTGAGACACAGAGACACTGAGACACAGAGACACTGAGACACTGAGACACTGGGACACTGAGACACTGAGACACTGAGACACTGAGACACTGAGACACAGAGAGACTGAGACACTGAGATACTGAGACACTGGGACACTAAGACACTGAGACACTGGGGCACTGGGACACTGAGACACTGAGACACTGAGACACTGAGACACAGAGACACTGAGACACTGAGACACTGGGACACTGAGACACTGAGACACTGAGACACTGAGACACTGAGACACAGAGAGACTGAGACACTGAGACACTGAGACACTGGGACACGAAGACACTGAGACACTGGGGCACTGGGACACTGAGACACTGAGACACTGAGACACTGAGACACTGAGACACTGAGACACAGAGACACTGAGACACTGAGACACTGGGACACTGGGACACTAAGACACTGAGACACTGAGACACTGAGACACAGAGAGACTGAGACACTGAGACACTGAGACACTGGGACACTGGGACACTAAGACACTGAGACACTGAGACACTGAGACACAGATAGACTGAGACACTGAGACACTGAGACACTGGGACACTAAGACACTGAGACACTGGGGCACTGGGACACTGAGACACTGAGACACAGAGACACTGAGACACTGAGACACTGAGACACAGAGACACTGAGGCACTGAGACACAGAGACACTGAGACACAGAGACACTGAGGCACTGGGGCACTGGGACACTGGGACACTGAGACACTGAGACACAGAGACACTGAGACACTGAGACACAGAGACACTGAGACACAGAGACACTGAGACACTGGGACACTGAGACACTGAGACACTGAGACACTGAGACACAGAGACACTGAGACACTGAGACACTGAGACACAGAGACACTGAGACACTGAGGCACAGAGACACTGAGGCACTGGGGCACTGGGGCACTGGGACACCGAGACACCGAGACACTGAGACACTGAGACACAGAGACACTGAGACACTGAGACACTGAGACACTGAGACACTGAGACACTGAGACACAGAGACACTGGGGCACTGGGGCACTGGAACACTGAGACAAAGAGACACAGAGACACAGAGACACTGAGACACTGAGACACTGAGACACTGAGACACAGAGACACTGAGACACTGAGACACAGAGACACTGAGACACAGAGACACTGAGACACTGGGACACTGAGACACTGAGACACTGAGACACTGAGACACAGAGACACTGAGACACTGAGACACTGAGACACGGAGACACTGGGACACTAAGACACTGAGACACTGGGGCATTGGGACACTGAGACACTGAGACACTGAGACAATGAGACACTGAGGCACTGAGACACAGAGACACTGAGACACTGAGACACTGAGACACAGAGACACTGAGGCACTGGTGCACTGGGACACTGGGACACTGAGACACTGAGACACAGAGACACTGAGACACTGAGACACTGAGACACAGAGACACAGAGACACTGAGGCACTGGGGCACTGGGACACTGAGACACTGAGACACAGAGACACTGAGACACTGAGACACTGAGACACTGAGACACAGAGACACAGAGACACAGAGACACTGAGACACTGAGACACTGGGACACTGAGACACTGAGACACTGGGACACTGAGACACAGAGACACTGAGGCACTGGGGCACTGGGACACTGAGACACAGAGACACTGAGACACTGAGGCACTGAGACACTGAGACACTGAGACACAGAGACACTGGGACACAGAGACACTGAGACACTGAGACACTGAGACACAGAGACACAGAGACACTGAGACACTGAGACACTGAGACACTGAGACACTGAGGCACTGAGACACTGAGACACTGAGACACAGAGACACTGGGACACAGAGACACTGAGACACTGAGACACTGAGACACAGAGACACAGAGACACTGAGACACTGAGACACTGAGACACAGAGACACTGTGACATTGAGACACTGAGACACTGAGACACAGAGACACTGGGACACTGAGACACTGAGACACAGAGACACTGAGGCACTGGGGCACTGGGACTCTGAGACACTGAGACACAGAGACACTGAGACACAGAGACACTGAGACACTGAGACACAGAGACACTGGGACAATGAGACACTGAGACACAGAGACACTGAGACACTGAGACACTGAGACACAGAGACACTGAGGCACTGGGGCACTGGGACACTGAGACATTGAGACACAGAGACACAGAGACACAGAGACACTGAGACACAGAGACACTAAGACACTGAGACACTGAGACACTGGGACACTGAGACACAGAGACACTGAGACACAGAGACACTGAGACACTGAGAAACTGAGACACAGAGACACTGAGGCACTGGTGCACTGGGACACTGGGACACTGAGACACAGAGACACTGAGACACTGAGACACAGAGACACTGAGGCACTGAGACACAGAGACACTGAGACACTGAGGCACAGAGACACTGAGGCACTGGGGCACTGGGGCACTGGGACACCGAGACACCGAGACACCGAGACACCGAGACACGGAGACACTGAGACACAGAGACACTGGGGCACTGGGGCACTGGGACACTGAGACACGGAGACACTGGGACACTAAGACACTGAGACACTGGGGCATTGGGACACTGAGACACTGAGACACTGAGACAATGAGACACTGAGGCACTGAGACACAGAGACACTGAGACACTGAGACACTGAGACACAGAGACACTGAGGCACTGGTGCACTGGGACACTGGGACACTGAGACACTGAGACACAGAGACACTGAGACACTGAGACACTGAGACACAGAGACACAGAGACACTGAGGCACTGGGGCACTGGGACACTGAGACACTGAGACACAGAGACACTGAGACACTGAGACACTGAGACACTGAGACACAGAGACACTGAGGCACTGGGGCACTGGGACACTGAGACACAGAGACACTGAGACACTGAGGCACTGAGACACTGAGACACTGAGACACAGAGACACTGGGACACAGAGACACTGAGACACTGAGACACTGAGACACAGAGACACAGAGACACTGAGACACTGAGACACTGAGACACTGAGACACTGAGGCACTGAGACACTGAGACACTGAGACACAGAGACACTGGGACACAGAGACACTGAGACACTGAGACACAGAGACACAGAGACACTGAGACACTGAGACACTGAGACACAGAGACACTGTGACATTGAGACACTGAGACACTGAGACACAGAGACACTGGGACACTGAGACACTGAGACACAGAGACACTGAGGCACTGGGGCACTGGGACTCTGAGACACTGAGACACAGAGACACTGAGACACAGAGACACTGAGACACTGAGACACAGAGACACTGGGACAATGAGACACTGAGACACAGAGACACTGAGACACTGAGACACTGAGACACAGAGACACTGAGGCACTGGGGCACTGGGACACTGAGACATTGAGACACAGAGACACAGAGACACAGAGACACTGAGACACAGAGACACTAAGACACTGAGACACTGAGACACTGGGACACTGAGACACAGAGACACTGAGACACAGAGACACAGAGACACTGAGACACTGAGACACAGAGACACTGAGACACTGAGACACTGAGACACTGAGACACAGAGACACTGTGACATTGAGACACTGAGACACTGAGACACAGAGACACTGGGACACTGAGACACTGAGACACAGAGACACTGAGGCACTGGGGCACTGGGACTCTGAGACACTGAGACACAGAGACACTGAGACACAGAGACACTGAGACACTGAGACACAGAGACACTGGGACAATGAGACACTGAGACACAGAGACACTGAGACACTGAGACACTGAGACACAGAGACACTGAGGCACTGGGGCACTGGGACACTGAGACATTGAGACACAGAGACACAGAGACACAGAGACACTGAGACACAGAGACACTAAGACACTGAGACACTGAGACACTGGGACACTGAGACACAGAGACACTGAGACACAGAGACACAGAGACACTGAGACACTGAGACACAGAGACACTGAGACACTGAGACACAGAGACACTGAGACACTGAGACACTGGGACATTGAGACACTGAGACACAGAGACACTGGGACACTGAGGCACTGAGACACAGAGGCACTGAGGCACTTGGGCACTGGGACACTGAGACACTGAGACACAGAGACACAGAGACACTGAGACACGGAGACACTGGGACACGAAGACACTGAGACACTGAGACACTGGGACACTGAGACACTGAGACACAGAGACACTGGGGCACTGGGGCACTGGGACACTGAGACACTGAGACACAGAGACACTGAGACACTGAGACACTGAGACACAGAGACACTGAGGCACTGGGGCACTGGGACACTGAGACACTGAGACACAGAGACACTGAGACACTGAGGCACTGAGACACTGAGACACTGAGACACAGAGACACTGGGACACTGAGACACTGAGACACTGAGACACTGAGACACAGAGACACAGAGACACTGAGACACTGAGACACAGAGACACAGAGACACTGAGACACTGAGACACTGGGGCACTGGGGCACTGGGACACTGAGACACAGAGACACTGTGACACTGAGACACTGAGACACTGAGACACAGAGACACTGGGACACTGAGACACTGAGACACAGAGACACTGAGGCACTGGGGCACTGGGACTCTGAGACACTGAGACACAGAGACACTGAGACACAGAGACACTGAGACACTGAGACACAGAGACACAGAGACACTGGGACAATGAGACACTGAGACACAGAGACACTGAGACACTGAGACACTGAGACACAGAGACACTGGGACACTGAGACACTGAGACACTGAGACACAGAGACACTGAGGCACTGAGACACAGAGACACTGAGGCACTGAGGCACTGAGACACAGAGACACTGAGGCACTGGGGCACTGGGACACTGAGACACTGAGACACTGAGACACTGAGACACAGAGACACTGGGACACTGAGACACTGAGACACTGAGACACTGAGACACAGAGACACAGAGACACTGAGACACTGAGACACTGAGACACAGAGACACAGAGACACTGAGACACTGAGACACTGGGACACTGGGACACTGAGACACTGAGACACTGAGACACTGAGACACTGAGACACAGAGACACAGAGACACTGAGGCACTGGGGCACTGGGACACTGAGACACTGAGACACAGAGACACAGAGACACTGAGACACTGAGACACTGAGACACAGAGACACTGAGACACTGAGACACAGAGACACTGAGACACTGAGACACTGAGACACAGAGACACTGAGACACTGGGACACTGAGGCACTGGGACACAGAGACACTGAGACACTGAGACACGGAGACACTGAGACACTGAGACACTGAGACACTGAGGCACTGAGACACAGAGACACTGAGACACTGAGACACAGAGACACTGAGGCACTGGTGCACTGGGACACTGGGACACTGAGACACTGAGACACAGAGACACTGAGACACTGAGACACTGAGACACAGATACACAGAGACACTGAGGCACTGGGGCACTGGGACACTGAGACACTGAGACACAGAGACACTGAGACACTGAGACACTGAGACACAGAGACACTGAGGCACTGGGGCACTGGGACACTGAGACACTGAGACACAGAGACACTGAGACACTGAGGCACTGAGACACTGAGACACTGAGACACAGAGACACTGGGACACTGAGACACTGAGACACTGAGACACTGAGACACAGAGAACAGAGACACTGAGACACTGAGACACTGAGACACAGAGACACAGAGACACTGAGACACTGAGACACTGAGACACTGGGTCACTGGGGCACTGGGACACTGAGACACAGAGACACTGTGACACTGAGACACTGAGACACTGAGACACAGAGACACTGGGACACTGAGACACTGAGACACAGAGACACTGAGGCACTGGGGCACTGGGACTCTGAGACACTGAGACACTGAGACACTGAGACACAGAGACACTGGGACAATGAGACACTGAGACACTGAGACACAGAGACACTGAGACACTGAGACACTGAGACACAGAGACACTGAGGCACTGGGGCACTGGGACATGAGACATTGAGACACAGAGACACAGAGACACTGAGACACAGAGACACTGAGACACTGAGACACAGAGACACTGGGACAATGAGACACTGAGACACTGAGACACAGAGACACTGAGACACTGAGACACTGAGACACAGAGACACTGAGGCACTGGGGCACTGGGACACTGAGACATTGAGACACAGAGACACAGAGACACTGAGACACAGAGACACTGAGACACAGAGACACAGAGACACTGAGACACTGAGACACTGAGACACAGAGACACTGAGACACTGAGGCACTGAGACACTGAGACACTGAGACACAGAGACACTGGGACACTGAGACACTGAGACACTGAGACACTGAGACACAGAGACACAGAGACACTGAGACACTGAGACACTGAGACACAGAGACACAGAGACACTGAGACACTGAGACACTGGGTCACTGGGGCACTGGGACACTGAGACACAGAGACACTGGGACACTGAGGCACTGAGACACAGAGACACTGAGGCACTGGGGCACTGGGACACTGAGACACTGAGACACTGAGACACAGAGACACAGAGACACTGAGACACTGTGACACTGAGACACTGAGACACTGAGACACTGGGACACTGAGACACTGAGACACAGAGACACTGGGACACTGAGACACTGAGACACAGAGACACTGAGGCACTGGGGCACTGGGACACTGAGACACAGAGACACTGAGACACTGAGACACTGAGACACAGAGACACTGGGACACTGAGACACTGAGACACAGAGACACTGAGACACTGAGACACTGAGACACTGAGACACAGAGACACTGAGGCACTGGGGCATTGGGACACTGAGACACTGAGACACAGAGACACTGAGACACTGAGACACTGAGACACTGAGACACAGAGACACTGGGACACTGAGACACTGAGACACTGAGACACAGAGACACAGAGACACTGAGACACTGAGACACTGAGACACTGAGACACAGAGACACTGAGGCACTGGGGCACTGGGACACTGAGACACTGAGACACAGAGACACTGAGACACTGAGATACTGAGACACTGGGACACTGAGACACTGAGACACTGAGACACAGAGACACTGAGACACTGAGACACTGAGACACTGAGGCACTGGGACACTGAGACACTGAGACACTGAGACACAGAGACACTGAGACACTGAGACACTGAGGCACTGGGGCACTGGGACACTGAGACACTGAGACACAGAGACACTGAGACACTGAGACACTGAGACACAGAGACACTGGGACACTGAGACACTGAGACACTGAGACACAGAGACACTGAGACACTGAGACACTGAGTCACAGAGACACTGAGGCACTGGGACACTGAGACACTGAGACACTGAGACACAGAGACACTGGGACACTGAGACACTGAGACACAGAGACCCTGAGACACTGAGACACTGAGACACTGAGACACAGAGACACTGGGACACTGAGACACTGAGACACTGAGACACAGAGACACTGAGACACTGAGACACTGAAACACTGAGACACAGAGACACAGAGACACTGAAACACTGAGACACTGAGACACAGAGACACTGAGACACTGAGACACTGAGACACTGAGACACTGGGACACTGAGACACTGAGACACTGGGGCACTGGGACACTGAGACACTGGGACACTGGGACACTGGGACACTGGGACACTGAGACACTGAGGCACTGTGACACTGAGACACTGAGACACTGAGACACAGAGACACTGGGACACTGAGACACTGAGACACAGAGACACTGGGACACTGAGACACTGAGACACAGAGACACTGAGGCACTGGGGCACTGGGACACTGAGACACTGAGACACAGAGACACTGAGACACTGAGACACTGAGACACAGAGACACTGGGACACTGAGACACTGAGACACTGAGACACAGAGACACAGAGACACTGAGACACAGAGACACTGAGACACTGGGACACTGAGACACTGAGACACTGGGACACTGAGGCACTGGGGCACTGGGACACTGAGACACTGAGACACAGAGACACTGAGACACTGAGGCACTGAGACACTGTGACACTGAGACACTAAGACACAGAGACACTGGGACACTGAGACACTGAGACACAGATACACTGAGGCACTGGGGCACTGGGACACTGAGACACTGAGGCACAGAGACACTGAGACACTGAGACACTGAGACACTGAGACACAGAGACACTGGGACACTGAGACACTGAGACACTGAGACACAGAGACACAGAGACACTGAGACACTGAGACACTGAGACACAGAGACACAGAGGCACTGGGGCACTGGGACACTGAGACACTGAGACACAGAGACACAGAGACACTGAGACACTGAGACACAGAGACACTGAGACACTGAGACACAGAGACAATGAGACACTGAGACACTGGGACACTGAGACACTGAGACACAGAGACACTGGGACACTGAGGCACTGGGGCACTGGGACACTGAGACACTGAGACACAGAGACACTGAGACACTGAGACACTGGGGCACTGGGACACTAAGACACTGAGACACAGAGACACAGAGACACTGAGACACAGAGACACTGAAACACTGAGACACTGAGACACAGAGACACTGAGACACTGAGACACTGAGACACTGGGACACTGAGACACTGAGACACTGGGGCACTGGGACACTGAGACACTGAGACACAGAGACACTGAGACACTGAGACACAGAGACACTGAGACACAGAGACACTGAGACACTGAGACACTGAGACACTGAGGCACTGGGGCACTGGGGCACTGGGACACTGAGACACTGAGACACTGAGACACTGAAACACTGAGACACTGAGACACTGAGAAACTGAGACACTGAGACACTGAGACACTGAGACACTGAGACACTGGGACACTGAGACACTGAGACACTGGGACACTGAGACACTGAGACACAGAGACACTGAGACACTGAGACACAGAGACACTGAGACACAGAGACACAGAGACACTGAGACACTGAGACACTGAGACACTGGGACACTGAGGCACTGAGACACTGGGACACTGAGACACTGAGACACAGAGACACTGAGACACTGAGACACAGAGACACTGAGACACAGAGACACTGAGACACTGAGACACTGAGACACAGAGACACTGAGGCACTGGGGCACAGGGGCACTGGGACACTGAGACACTGAGACACTGAGACACTGAAACACTGAGACACAGAGACACTGAAACACTGAGACACTGAGACACAGAGACACTGAGACACTGAGACACTGAGACACTGGGACACTGAGACACTGAGACACTGGGGCAATGGGACACTGAGACACTGAGACACTGGGACACTGGGACACTGGGACACTGAGACACTGAGGCACTGGGACACTGAGACACTGAGACACAGAGACACTGGGACACTGAGGCACTGAGACACAGAGACACTGAGGCACTGGGGCACTGGGACACTGAGACACTGAGACACTGAGACACAGAGACACAGAGACACTGAGACACTGTGACACTGAGACACTGAGACACTGAGACACAGAGACACTGGGACACTGAGACACTGAGACACAGAGACACTGGGACACTGAGACACTGAGACACAGAGACACTGAGGCACTGGGGCACTGGGACACTGGGACACTGAGACACTGAGACACAGAGACACTGAGACACTGAGACACTGAGACACAGATACACAGAGACACTGAGGCACTGGGGCACTGGGACACTGAGACACTGAGACACAGAGACACTGAGACACTGAGACACTGAGACACTGAGACACAGAGACACTGAGGCACTGGGGCACTGGGACACTGAGACACTGAGACACAGAGACACTGAGACACTGAGGCACTGAGACACTGAGACACTGAGACACAGAGACACTGGGACACTGAGACACTGAGACACTGAGACACTGAGACACAGAGACACAGAGACACTGAGACACTGAGACACTGAGACACAGAGACACAGAGACACTGAGACACTGAGACACTGAGACACTGGGTCACTGGGGCACTGGGACACTGAGACACAGAGACACTGTGACACTGAGACACTGAGACACTGAGACACTGGGACACTGAGACACTGAGACACAGAGACACTGAGGCACTGGGGCACTGGGACTCTGAGACACTGAGACACTGAGACACTGAGACACAGAGACACTGGGACAATGAGACACTGAGACACTGAGACACAGAGACACTGAGACACTGAGACACTGAGACACAGAGACACTGAGGCACTGGGGCACTGGGACACTGAGACATTGAGACACAGAGACACAGAGACACTGAGACACAGAGACACTGAGACACTGAGACACAGAGACACTGGGACAATGAGACACTGAGACACTGAGACACAGAGACACTGAGACACTGAGACACTGAGACACAGAGACACTGAGGCACTGGGGCACTGGGACACTGAGACATTGAGACACAGAGACACAGAGACACTGAGACACAGAGACACTGAGACACAGAGACACAGAGACACTGAGACACTGAGACACTGAGACACAGAGACACTGAGACACTGAGGCACTGAGACACTGAGACACTGAGACACAGAGACACTGGGACACTGAGACACTGAGACACTGAGACACTGAGACACAGAGACACAGAGACACTGAGACACTGAGACACAGAGACACTGAGACACTGAGACACTGAGACACTGGGTCACTGGGGCACTGGGACACTGAGACACAGAGACACTGGGACACTGAGGCACTGAGACACAGAGACACTGAGGCACTGGGGCACTGGGACACTGAGACACTGAGACACTGAGACACAGAGACACAGAGACACTGAGACACTGAGACACTGGGACACTGAGACACTGAGACACAGAGACACTGGGACACTGAGACACTGAGACACAGAGACACTGAGGCACTGGGGCACTGGGACACTGAGACACAGAGACACTGAGACACTGAGACACTGAGACACAGAGACACTGGGACACTGAGACACTGAGACACAGAGACACTGAGACACTGAGACACTGAGACACTGAGACACAGAGACACTGAGGCACTGGGGCACTGGGACACTGAGACACTGAGACACAGAGACACTGAGACACTGAGACACTGAGACACTGAGACACAGAGACACTGGGACACTGAGACACTGAGACACTGAGACACAGAGACACAGAGACACTGAGACACTGAGACACTGAGACACTGAGACACAGAGACACTGAGGCACTGGGGCACTGGGACACTGAGACACTGAGACACAGAGACACTGAGACACTGAGATACTGAGACACTGGGACACTGAGACACTGAGACACTGAGACACAGAGACACTGAGACACTGAGACACTGAGACACTGAGGCACTGGGACACTGAGACACTGAGACACTGAGACACAGAGACACTGAGACACTGAGACACTGAGGCACTGGGGCACTGGGACACTGAGACACTGAGACACAGAGACACTGAGACACTGAGACACTGAGACACAGAGACACTGGGACACTGAGACACTGAGACACTGAGACACAGAGACACTGAGACACTGAGACACTGAGACACAGAGACACTGAGGCACTGGGACACTGAGACACTGAGACACTGAGACACAGAGACACTGGGACACTGAGACACTGAGACACAGAGACCCTGAGACACTGAGACACTGAGACACTGAGACACAGAGACACTGGGACACTGAGACACTGAGACACTGAGACACAGAGACACTGAGACACTGAGACACTGAAACACTGAGACACAGAGACACTGAAACACTGAGACACTGAGACACAGAGACACTGAGACACTGAGACACTGAGACACTGGGACACTGAGACACTGGGGCACTGGGACACTGAGACACTGGGACACTGGGACACTGGGACACTGGGACACTGAGACACTGAGGCACTGTGACACTGAGACACTGAGACACTGAGACACAGAGACACTGGGACACTGAGACACTGAGACACAGAGACACTGGGACACTGAGACACTGAGACACAGAGACACTGAGGCACTGGGGCACTGGGACACTGAGACACTGAGACACAGAGACACTGAGACACTGAGACACTGAGACACAGAGACACTGGGACACTGAGACACTGAGACACTGAGACACAGAGACACAGAGACACTGAGACACAGAGACACTGAGACACTGAGACACTGGGACACTGAGACACTGAGACACTGGGACACTGAGGCACTGGGGCACTGGGACACTGAGACACTGAGACACAGAGACACTGAGACACTGAGGCACTGAGACACTGTGACACTGAGACACTAAGACACAGAGACACTGGGACACTGAGACACTGAGACACAGATACACTGAGGCACTGGGGCACTGGGACACTGAGACACTGAGGCACAGAGACACTGAGACACTGAGACACTGAGACACTGAGACACTGAGACACAGAGACACTGGGACACTGAGACACTGAGACACTGAGACACAGAGACACAGAGACACTGAGACACTGAGACACTGAGACACAGAGACACAGAGGCACTGGGGCACTGGGACACTGAGACACTGAGACACAGAGACACAGAGACACTGAGACACTGAGACACAGAGACACTGAGACACTGAGACACAGAGACAATGAGACACTGAGACACTGGGACACTGAGACACTGAGACACAGAGACACTGGGACACTGAGGCACTGGGGCACTGGGACACTGAGACACTGAGACACAGAGACACTGAGACACTGAGACACTGGGGCACTGGGACACTAAGACACTGAGACACAGAGACACAGAGACACTGAGACACAGAGACACAGAGACAATGAGACACTGAGACACTGGGACACTGAGACACTGAGACACAGAGACACTGGGACACTGAGGCACTGGGGCACTGGGACACTGAGACACTGAGACACAGAGACACTGAGACACTGAGACACTGGGGCACTGGGACACTAAGACACTGAGACACAGAGACACAGAGACACTGAGACACAGAGACACTGAAACACTGAGACACTGAGACACAGAGACACTGAGACACTGAGACACTGAGACACTGGGACACTGAGACACTGAGACACTGGGGCACTGGGACACTGAGACACTGAGACACAGAGACACTGAGACACTGAGACACAGAGACACTGAGACACAGAGACACTGAGACACTGAGACACTGAGACACTGAGGCACTGGGGCACTGGGGCACTGGGACACTGAGACACTGAGACACTGAGACACTGAAACACTGAGACACTGAGACACTGAGACACTGAGACACTGAGACACTGGGACACTGAGACACTGAGACACTGGGACACTGAGACACTGAGACACAGAGACACTGAGACACTGAGACACAGAGACACTGAGACACAGAGACACAGAGACACTGAGACACTGAGACACTGAGACACTGGGACACTGAGGCACTGAGACACTGGGACACTGAGACACTGAGACACAGAGACACTGAGACACTGAGACACAGAGACACTGAGACACAGAGACACTGAGACACTGAGACACTGAGACACAGAGACACTGAGGCACTGGGGCACAGGGGCACTGGGACACTGAGACACTGAGACACTGAGACACTGAAACACTGAGACACAGAGACACTGAAACACTGAGACACTGAGACACAGAGACACTGAGACACTGAGACACTGAGACACTGGGACACTGAGACACTGAGACACTGGGGCAATGGGACACTGAGACACTGAGACACTGGGACACTGGGACACTGGGACACTGAGACACTGAGGCACTGGGACACTGAGACACTGAGACACAGAGACACTGAGACACTGAGACACAGAGACACTGAGACACAGAGACACAGAGACACTGAGACACTGAGACACTGAGACACTGGGACACTGAGGCACTGAGACACTGGGACACTGAGACACTGAGACACAGAGACACTGAGACACTGAGACACAGAGACACTGAGACACAGAGACACTGAGACACTGAGACACTGAGACACAGAGACACTGAGGCACTGGGGCACAGGGGCACTGGGACACTGAGACACTGAGACACTGAGACACTGAAACACTGAGACACAGAGACACTGAAACACTGAGACACTGAGACACAGAGACACTGAGACACTGAGACACTGAGACACTGGGACACTGAGACACTGAGACACTGGGGCAATGGGACACTGAGACACTGAGACACTGGGACACTGAGGCACTGAGACACAGAGACACTGAGGCACTGGGGCACTGGGACACTGAGACACTGAGACACTGAGACACAGAGACACAGAGACACTGAGACACTGTGACACTGAGACACTGAGACACTGAGACACAGAGACACTGGGACACTGAGACACTGAGACACAGAGACACTGGGACACTGAGACACTGAGACACAGAGACACTGAGGCACTGGGGCACTGGGACACTGAGACACAGAGACACTGAGACACTGAGACACTGAGACACAGAGACACTGGGACACTGAGACACTGAGACACAGAGACACTGAGACACTGAGACACTGAGACACTGAGACACAGAGACACTGAGGCACTGGGGCACTGGGACACTGAGACACTGAGACACAGAGACACTGAGACACTGAGACACTGAGACACTGAGACACAGAGACACTGGGACACTGAGACACTGAGACACTGAGACACAGAGACACAGAGACACAGAGACACTGAGACACTGAGACACTGAGGCACTGGGGCACTGGGACACTGAGACACTGAGACACAGAGACACTGAGACACTGAGACACTGAGACACAGAGACACTGGGACACTGAGACACTGAGACACTGAGACACAGAGACACTGAGACACTGAGACACTGAGACACAGAGACACTGAGGCACTGGGACACTGAGACACTGAGACACTGAGACACAGAGACACTGGGACACTGAGACACTGAGACACAGAGACCCTGAGACACTGAGACACTGAGACACTGAGACACAGAGACACTGGGACACTGAGACACTGAGACACGGAGACACAGAGACACTGAGACACTGAGACACAGAGACACTGAGACACTGAGACACTGAGACACTGAGACACAGAGACACTGGGACACTGAGACACTGAGACACTGAGACACTGAGACACTGAGACACTGAGACACAGAGACACTGAGGCACTGGGACACTGAGACACTGAGACACTGAGACACAGAGACACTGGGACACTGAGACACTGAGACACAGAGACCCTGAGACACAGAGACACTGAGACACTGAGACACTGAGACACTGAGACACAGAGACACCGAGGCACTGGGGCACTGGGACACTGAGACACAGAGACACTGAGACACTGAGACACTGAGACACTGAGACACAGAGACACTGGGACACTGAGACACTGAGACACTGAGACACAGAGACACAGAGACACAGAGACACTGAGACACTGAGACACTGAGACACTGGGGCACTGGGACACTGAGACACTGAGACACAGAGACACTGAGACACTGAGACACTGAGACACAGAGACACTGGGACACTGAGACACTGAGACACTGAGACACAGAGACACTGAGACACTGAGACACTGAGACACAGAGACACTGAGGCACTGGGACACTGAGACACTGAGACACTGAGACACAGAGACACTGGGACACTGAGACACTGAGACACAGAGACCCTGAGACACTGAGACACTGAGACACTGAGACACAGAGACACTGGGACACTGAGACACTGAGACACTGAGACACAGAGACACTGAGACACTGAGACACTGAAACACTGAGACACAGAGACACTGAGACACTGAGACACAGAGACACTGAGACACTGAGACACTGGGACACTGAGACACTGAGACACTGGGGCACTGGGACACTGAGACACTGGGACACTGGGACACTGGGACACTGAGACACTGGGGCACTGGGACACTGAGACACTGGGACACTGGGACACTGGGACACTGGGACACTGAGACACTGAGGCACTGTGACACTGAGACACTGAGACACTGAGACACTGAGGCACTGGGGCACTGGGACACTGAGACATTGAGACACAGAGACACAGAGACACTGAGACACAGAGACACTGAGACACAGAGACACAGAGACACTGAGACACTGAGACACTGAGACACAGAGACACTGAGACACTGAGGCACTGAGACACTGAGACACTGAGACACAGAGACACTGGGACACTGAGACACTGAGACACTGAGACACTGAGACACAGAGACACAGAGACACTGAGACACTGAGACACAGAGACACTGAGACACTGAGACACTGAGACACTGGGTCACTGGGGCACTGGGACACTGAGACACAGAGACACTGGGACACTGAGGCACTGAGACACAGAGACACTGAGGCACTGGGGCACTGGGACACTGAGACACTGAGACACTGAGACACAGAGACACAGAGACACTGAGACACTGAGACACTGGGACACTGAGACACTGAGACACAGAGACACTGGGACACTGAGACACTGAGACACAGAGACACTGAGGCACTGGGGCACTGGGACACTGAGACACAGAGACACTGAGACACTGAGACACTGAGACACAGAGACACTGGGACACTGAGACACTGAGACACAGAGACACTGAGACACTGAGACACTGAGACACTGAGACACAGAGACACTGAGGCACTGGGGCACTGGGACACTGAGACACTGAGACACAGAGACACTGAGACACTGAGACACTGAGACACTGAGACACAGAGACACTGGGACACTGAGACACTGAGACACTGAGACACAGAGACACAGAGACACTGAGACACTGAGACACTGAGACACAGAGACACTGAGGCACTGGGGCACTGGGACACTGAGACACTGAGACACAGAGACACTGAGACACTGAGATACTGAGACACTGGGACACTGAGACACTGAGACACTGAGACACAGAGACACTGAGACACTGAGACACTGAGACACTGAGGCACTGGGACACTGAGACACTGAGACACTGAGACACAGAGACACTGAGACACTGAGACACTGAGGCACTGGGGCACTGGGACACTGAGACACTGAGACACAGAGACACTGAGACACTGAGACACTGAGACACAGAGACACTGGGACACTGAGACACTGAGACACTGAGACACAGAGACACTGAGACACTGAGACACTGAGACACAGAGACACTGAGGCACTGGGACACTGAGACACTGAGACACTGAGACACAGAGACACTGGGACACTGAGACACTGAGACACAGAGACCCTGAGACACTGAGACACTGAGACACTGAGACACAGAGACACTGGGACACTGAGACACTGAGACACTGAGACACAGAGACACTGAGACACTGAGACACTGAAACACTGAGACACAGAGACACTGAAACACTGAGACACTGAGACACAGAGACACTGAGACACTGAGACACTGAGACACTGGGACACTGAGACACTGGGGCACTGGGACACTGAGACACTGGGACACTGGGACACTGGGACACTGGGACACTGAGACACTGAGGCACTGTGACACTGAGACACTGAGACACTGAGACACAGAGACACTGGGACACTGAGACACTGAGACACAGAGACACTGGGACACTGAGACACTGAGACACAGAGACACTGAGGC
Organism: Pristiophorus japonicus; assembly: GCF_044704955.1. Lineage (NCBI taxonomy): Eukaryota > Metazoa > Chordata > Chondrichthyes > Pristiophoridae > Pristiophorus > Pristiophorus japonicus. Next base: position 74,812 of record NW_027254854.1, on the reverse strand, counting down.
ACTGGGGCACTGGGACACTGAGACACTGAGACACAGAGACACTGAGACACTGAGACACTGAGACACAGAGACACTGGGACACTGAGACACTGAGACACTGAGACACAGAGACACAGAGACACTGAGACACAGAGACACTGAGACACTGAGACACTGGGACACTGAGACACTGAGACACTGGGACACTGAGGCACTGGGGCACTGGGACACTGAGACACTGAGACACAGAGACACTGAGACACTGAGGCACTGAGACACTGTGACACTGAGACACTAAGACACAGAGACACTGGGACACTGAGACACTGAGACACAGATACACTGAGGCACTGGGGCACTGGGACACTGAGACACTGAGGCACAGAGACACTGAGACACTGAGACACTGAGACACTGAGACACTGAGACACAGAGACACTGGGACACTGAGACACTGAGACACTGAGACACAGAGACACAGAGACACTGAGACACTGAGACACTGAGACACAGAGACACAGAGGCACTGGGGCACTGGGACACTGAGACACTGAGACACAGAGACACAGAGACACTGAGACACTGAGACACAGAGACACTGAGACACTGAGACACAGAGACAATGAGACACTGAGACACTGGGACACTGAGACACTGAGACACAGAGACACTGGGACACTGAGGCACTGGGGCACTGGGACACTGAGACACTGAGACACAGAGACACTGAGACACTGAGACACTGGGGCACTGGGACACTAAGACACTGAGACACAGAGACACAGAGACACTGAGACACAGAGACACAGAGACAATGAGACACTGAGACACTGGGACACTGAGACACTGAGACACAGAGACACTGGGACACTGAGGCACTGGGGCACTGGGACACTGAGACACTGAGACACAGAGACACTGAGACACTGAGACACTGGGGCACTGGGACACTAAGACACTGAGACACAGAGACACAGAGACACTGAGACACAGAGACACTGAAACACTGAGACACTGAGACACAGAGACACTGAGACACTGAGACACTGAGACACTGGGACACTGAGACACTGAGACACTGGGGCACTGGGACACTGAGACACTGAGACACAGAGACACTGAGACACTGAGACACAGAGACACTGAGACACAGAGACACTGAGACACTGAGACACTGAGACACTGAGGCACTGGGGCACTGGGGCACTGGGACACTGAGACACTGAGACACTGAGACACTGAAACACTGAGACACTGAGACACTGAGACACTGAGACACTGAGACACTGAGACACTGAGACACTGGGACACTGAGACACTGAGACACTGGGACACTGAGACACTGAGACACAGAGACACTGAGACACTGAGACACAGAGACACTGAGACACAGAGACACAGAGACACTGAGACACTGAGACACTGAGACACTGGGACACTGAGGCACTGAGACACTGGGACACTGAGACACTGAGACACAGAGACACTGAGACACTGAGACACAGAGACACTGAGACACAGAGACACTGAGACACTGAGACACTGAGACACAGAGACACTGAGGCACTGGGGCACAGGGGCACTGGGACACTGAGACACTGAGACACTGAGACACTGAAACACTGAGACACAGAGACACTGAAACACTGAGACACTGAGACACAGAGACACTGAGACACTGAGACACTGAGACACTGGGACACTGAGACACTGGGGCAATGGGACACTGAGACACTGAGACACTGGGACACTGGGACACTGGGACACTGAGACACTGAGGCACTGGGACACTGAGACACTGAGACACAGAGACACTGGGACACTGAGGCACTGAGACACAGAGACACTGAGGCACTGGGGCACTGGGACACTGAGACACTGAGACACTGAGACACAGAGACACAGAGACACTGAGACACTGTGACACTGAGACACTGAGACACTGAGACACAGAGACACTGGGACACTGAGACACTGAGACACAGAGACACTGGGACACTGAGACACTGAGACACAGAGACACTGAGGCACTGGGGCACTGGGACACTGAGACACAGAGACACTGAGACACTGAGACACTGAGACACAGAGACACTGGGACACTGAGACACTGAGACACAGAGACACTGAGACACTGAGACACTGAGACACTGAGACACAGAGACACTGAGGCACTGGGGCACTGGGACACTGAGACACTGAGACACAGAGACACTGAGACACTGAGACACTGAGACACTGAGACACAGAGACACTGGGACACTGAGACACTGAGACACTGAGACACAGAGACACAGAGACACAGAGACACTGAGACACTGAGACACTGAGGCACTGGGGCACTGGGACACTGAGACACTGAGACACAGAGACACTGAGACACTGAGACACTGAGACACAGAGACACTGGGACACTGAGACACTGAGACACTGAGACACAGAGACACTGAGACACTGAGACACTGAGACACAGAGACACTGAGGCACTGGGACACTGAGACACTGAGACACTGAGACACAGAGACACTGGGACACTGAGACACTGAGACACAGAGACCCTGAGACACTGAGACACTGAGACACTGAGACACAGAGACACTGGGACACTGAGACACTGAGACACGGAGACACAGAGACACTGAGACACTGAGACACAGAGACACTGAGACACTGAGACACTGAGACACTGAGACACAGAGACACTGGGACACTGAGACACTGAGACACTGAGACACTGAGACACTGAGACACAGAGACACTGAGGCACTGGGACACTGAGACACTGAGACACTGAGACACAGAGACACTGGGACACTGAGACACTGAGACACAGAGACCCTGAGACACAGAGACACTGAGACACTGAGACACTGAGACACTGAGACACAGAGACACCGAGGCACCGGGGCACTGGGACACTGAGACACAGAGACACTGAGACACTGAGACACTGAGACACTGAGACACAGAGACACTGGGACACTGAGACACTGAGACACTGAGACACAGAGACACAGAGACACAGAGACACTGAGACACTGAGACACTGAGACACTGGGGCACTGGGACACTGAGACACTGAGACACAGAGACACTGAGACACTGAGACACTGAGACACAGAGACACTGGGACACTGAGACACTGAGACACTGAGACACAGAGACACTGAGACACTGAGACACTGAGACACAGAGACACTGAGGCACTGGGACACTGAGACACTGAGACACTGAGACACAGAGACACTGGGACACTGAGACACAGAGACCCTGAGACACTGAGACACTGAGACACTGAGACACAGAGACACTGGGACACTGAGACACTGAGACACTGAGACACAGAGACACTGAGACACTGAGACACTGAAACACTGAGACACAGAGACACTGAAACACTGAGACACTGAGACACAGAGACACTGAGACACTGAGACACTGGGACACTGAGACACTGAGACACTGGGGCACTGGGACACTGAGACACTGGGACACTGGGACACTGGGACACTGAGACACTGGGGCACTGGGACACTGAGACACTGGGACACTGGGACACTGGGACACTGGGACACTGAGACACTGAGGCACTGTGACACTGAGACACTGAGACACTGAGACACAGAGACACTGGGACACTGAGACACTGAGACACAGAGACACTGGGACACTGAGACACTGAGACACAGAGACACTGAGGCACTGGGGCACTGGGACACTGAGACACTGAGACACAGAGACACTGAGACACTGAGACACTGAGACACAGAGACACTGGGACACTGAGACACTGAGACACTGAGACACAGAGACACAGAGACACTGAGACACAGAGACACTGAGACACTGAGACACTGGGACACTGAGACACTGAGACACTGGGACACTGAGGCACTGGGGCACTGGGACACTGAGACACTGAGACACAGAGACACTGAGACACTGAGGCACTGAGACACTGTGACACTGAGACACTAAGACACAGAGACACTGGGACACTGAGACACTGAGACACAGATACACTGAGGCACTGGGGCACTGGGACACTGAGACACTGAGGCACAGAGACACTGAGACACTGAGACACTGAGACACTGAGACACAGAGACACTGGGACACTGAGACACTGAGACACTGAGACACAGAGACACAGAGACACTGAGACACTGAGACACTGAGACACAGAGACACAGAGGCACTGGGGCACTGGGACACTGAGACACTGAGACACAGAGACACAGAGACACTGAGACACTGAGACACAGAGACACTGAGACACTGAGACACAGAGACAATGAGACACTGAGACACTGGGACACTGAGACACTGAGACACAGAGACACTGGGACACTGAGGCACTGGGGCACTGGGACACTGAGACACTGAGACACAGAGACACTGAGACACTGAGACACTGGGGCACTGGGACACTAAGACACTGAGACACAGAGACACAGAGACACTGAGACACAGAGACACTGAAACACTGAGACACTGAGACACAGAGACACTGAGACACTGAGACACTGAGACACTGGGACACTGAGACACTGAGACACTGGGGCACTGGGACACTGAGACACTGAGACACAGAGACACTGAGACACTGAGACACAGAGACACTGAGACACAGAGACACTGAGACACTGAGACACTGAGACACTGAGGCACTGGGGCACTGGGGCACTGGGACACTGAGACACTGAGACACTGAGACACTGAAACACTGAGACACTGAGACACTGAGACACTGAGACACTGAGACACTGAGACACTGAGACACTGGGACACTGAGACACTGGGACACTGAGACACTGAGACACAGAGACACTGAGACACTGAGACACAGAGACACTGAGACACAGAGACACTGAGACACAGAGACACAGAGACACTGAGACACTGAGACACTGAGACACTGGGACACTGAGGCACTGAGACACTGGGACACTGAGACACTGAGACACAGAGACACTGAGACACTGAGACACAGAGACACTGAGACACAGAGACACTGAGACACTGAGACACTGAGACACAGAGACACTGAGGCACTGGGGCACAGGGGCACTGGGACACTGAGACACTGAGACACTGAGACACTGAAACACTGAGACACAGAGACACTGAAACACTGAGACACTGAGACACAGAGACACTGAGACACTGAGACACTGAGACACTGGGACACTGAGACACTGAGACACTGGGGCAATGGGACACTGAGACACTGAGACACTGGGACACTGGGACACTGGGACACTGAGACACTGAGGCACTGGGACACTGAGACACTGAGACACAGAGACACTGGGACACTGAGGCACTGAGACACAGAGACACTGAGGCACTGGGGCACTGGGACACTGAGACACTGAGACACTGAGACACAGAGACACAGAGACACTGAGACACTGTGACACTGAGACACTGAGACACTGAGACACAGAGACACTGGGACACTGAGACACTGAGACACAGAGACACTGGGACACTGAGACACTGAGACACAGAGACACTGAGGCACTGGGGCACTGGGACACTGGGACACTGAGACACTGAGACACAGAGACACTGAGACACTGAGACACTGAGACACAGATACACAGAGACACTGAGGCACTGGGGCACTGGGACACTGAGACACTGAGACACAGAGACACTGAGACACTGAGACACTGAGACACTGAGACACAGAGACACTGAGGCACTGGGGCACTGGGACACTGAGACACTGAGACACAGAGACACTGAGACACTGAGGCACTGAGACACTGAGACACTGAGACACAGAGACACTGGGACACTGAGACACTGAGACACTGAGACACTGAGACACAGAGACACAGAGACACTGAGACACTGAGACACTGAGACACAGAGACACAGAGACACTGAGACACTGAGACACTGAGACACTGGGTCACTGGGGCACTGGGACACTGAGACACAGAGACACTGTGACACTGAGACACTGAGACACTGAGACACTGGGACACTGAGACACTGAGACACAGAGACACTGAGGCACTGGGGCACTGGGACTCTGAGACACTGAGACACTGAGACACTGAGACACAGAGACACTGGGACAATGAGACACTGAGACACTGAGACACAGAGACACTGAGACACTGAGACACTGAGACACAGAGACACTGAGGCACTGGGGCACTGGGACACTGAGACATTGAGACACAGAGACACAGAGACACTGAGACACAGAGACACTGAGACACTGAGACACAGAGACACTGGGACAATGAGACACTGAGACACTGAGACACAGAGACACTGAGACACTGAGACACTGAGACACAGAGACACTGAGGCACTGGGGCACTGGGACACTGAGACATTGAGACACAGAGACACAGAGACACTGAGACACAGAGACACTGAGACACAGAGACACAGAGACACTGAGACACTGAGACACTGAGACACAGAGACACTGAGACACTGAGGCACTGAGACACTGAGACACTGAGACACAGAGACACTGGGACACTGAGACACTGAGACACTGAGACACTGAGACACAGAGACACAGAGACACTGAGACACTGAGACACAGAGACACTGAGACACTGAGACACTGAGACACTGGGTCACTGGGGCACTGGGACACTGAGACACAGAGACACTGGGACACTGAGGCACTGAGACACAGAGACACTGAGGCACTGGGGCACTGGGACACTGAGACACTGAGACACTGAGACACAGAGACACAGAGACACTGAGACACTGAGACACTGGGACACTGAGACACTGAGACACAGAGACACTGGGACACTGAGACACTGAGACACAGAGACACTGAGGCACTGGGGCACTGGGACACTGAGACACAGAGACACTGAGACACTGAGACACTGAGACACTGAGACACTGGGACACTGAGACACTGAGACACAGAGACACTGAGACACTGAGACACTGAGACACTGAGACACAGAGACACTGAGGCACTGGGGCACTGGGACACTGAGACACTGAGACACAGAGACACTGAGACACTGAGACACAGAGACACTGAGACACTGAGACACTGAGACACTGAGACACTGAGACACTGAGACAAACAGACACTGGGGCACTGGGGCACTGAGACACTGAGACACTGAGACACAGAGACACTGGGGCACTGAGACACAGAGACACTGGGACACTGAGACACAGAGACACTGAGACACTGAGACACAGAGACACTGAGACACTGAGACACTGAGACACAGAGACACTGAGGCACTGGGGCACTGGGGCACTGGGACACTGAGACACTGAGACACAGAGACACTGAGACACAGAGACACTGGGGCACTGAGACACAGAGACACTGAGACACTGAGACACAGAGACACTGAGGCACTGGGGCACTGGGGCACTGGGACACCGAGACACCGAGACACAGAGACACTGAGACACTGAGACACAGAGACACTGAGACACTGAGACACTGAGACACAGAGACACTGAGGCACTGGGGCACTGGGGCACTGGGACACCGAGACACCGAGACACAGAGACACTGAGACACAGAGACACTGAGACACTGAGACACAGAGACACAGAGACACTGAGGCACTGGGGCAATGAGACACAGAGACACAGAGACACTGAGACACAGAGACACTGAGACACTGAGACACAGAGACACTGAGACACTGAGACACTGAGACACTGAGACACTGGGGCACTGGGACACTGGGACACTGAGACACTGAGACACAGAGACACTGAGACACTGATACACAGAGACACTGAGACACTGAGACACTGAGACACAGAGACACAGAGACACTGAGGCACTGGGGCACTGAGACACTGAGACACAGAGACACTGAGACACTGAGACACAGAGACACTGAGACACTGAGACACAGAGACACTGGGGCACTGGGACACTGAGACACTGAGACACTGAAACACTGAGACACAGAGACACTGAGACACTGGGACACTGAGACACTGAGCCACTGAGACACAGAGACACTGAGACACTGAGACACTGAGACACTGGGACACTAAGACACTGAGACACTGGGGCACTGGGACACTGAGACACTGAGACACTGAGGCACAGAGACACTGAGACACTGAGACACTGAGGCACAGAGGCACAGAGACACTGAGGCACTGGGGCACTGGGGCACTGGGACACCGAGACACCGAGACACAGAGACACTGAGACACTGAGACACAGAGACACTGAGACACTGGGGCACTGGGGCACTGGGACACTGAGACACAGAGACACAGAGACACAGAGACACTGAGACACTGAGACACAGAGACACTGAGACACAGAGACACAGAGACACTGAGACACAGAGACACTGAGACACTGAGACACTGAGACACTGAGACACTGAGACACTGAGACACAGAGACACTGAGACACAGAGACACAGAGACACAGAGACACTGAGACACTGAGACACAGAGACACTGAGACACTGAGACACTGGGACACAGAGACACTGGGACACTGGGACACTGAGACACTGAGACTCTGAGACACTGGGACACTGGGACACTGAGACACTGGGACACTGAGACACTGAGACACTGGGACACTGAGACACAGAGACACAGAGACACTGAGACACTGAGAGACTGAGACACAGTGACACAGAGACACAGAGACACTGGGACACTGGGACACTGGGACACAGTGACACTGAGACACTAGGACACAGAGACACTGGGACACAGAGACACAGAGACACAGAGACACTGAGACACTGAGACACTGAGACACTGAGACACTGAGACACAGTGACACTGAGACACTGGGACACAGAGACACAGAGACACTGAGACACTGAGACACTGAGACACTGAGACACAGAGACACTGAAACACTGAGACACTGAGACACTGAGACACTGGGACACAGAAACACTGGGACACTGAGACACTGAGACACAGAGACACTGGGGCACTGGGACACTGAGACACTGAGACACTGAAACACTGAGACACAGAGACACTGAGACACTGGGACACTGAGACACTGAGCCACTGAGACACAGAGACACTGAGACACTGAGACACTGAGACACTGGGACACTAAGACACTGAGACACTGGGGCACTGGGACACTGAGACACTGAGACACTGAGGCACAGAGACACTGAGACACTGAGACACTGAGGCACAGAGGCACAGAGACACTGAGGCACTGGGGCACTGGGGCACTGGGACACCGAGACACCGAGACACAGAGACACTGAGACACTGAGACACAGAGACACTGAGACACTGGGGCACTGGGGCACTGGGACACTGAGACACAGAGACACAGAGACACAGAGACACTGAGACACTGAGACACAGAGACACTGAGACACAGAGACACAGAGACACTGAGACACAGAGACACTGAGACACTGAGACACTGAGACACTGAGACACTGAGACACAGAGACACTGAGACACAGAGACACAGAGACACAGAGACACTGAGACACTGAGACACTGAGACACTGAGACACAGAGACACAGAGACACTGAGACACTGAGACACTGGGACACAGAGACACTGGGACACTGGGACACTGAGACACTGAGACTCTGAGACACTGGGACACTGGGACACTGGGACACTGAGACACTGGGACACTGAGACACTGAGACACTGGGACACTGAGACACAGAGACACAGAGACACTGAGACACTGAGAGACTGAGACACAGTGACACAGAGACACAGAGACACTGGGACACTGGGACACAGTGACACTGAGACACTAGGACACAGAGACACTGGGACACAGAGACACAGAGACACAGAGACACTGAGACACTGAGACACTGAGACACTGAGACACTGAGACACTGAGACACTGAGACACAGTGACACTGAGACACTGGGACACAGAGACACTGAGACACTGAGACACTGAGACACTGAGACACTGAGACACAGAGACACTGAAACACTGAGACACTGAGACACTGAGACACTGGGACACAGAAACACTGGGACACTGGGACACTGAGACACTGAGACTCTGAGACACTGGGACACTGGGACACTGGGACACTGAGACACTGGGACACTGAGACACTGAGACACTGTGACACTGAGACACAGAGACACAGAGACACTGAGGCACTGGGGCACTGAGACACTGAGACACAGAGACACTGAGACACAGAGACACTGGGGCACTGGGACACTGAAACACTGAGACACTGAGACACTGAGACACTGGGACACAGAGACACTGGGACACTGAGACACTGAGACACTGGGGCACTGGGAGACTGAGACACTGAGACACTGAGACACAGAGACACTGAGACACTAAGACACTGAGACACAGAGACACAGAGACACTGAGACACTGAGACACTGAGACACAGAGACACTGAGGCACTGGGGCACTGGGACACTGGGACACTGAGACACTGAGACACTGAGACACAGAGACACTGAAGCACTGAGACACAGAGACACTGAGACACTGAGACACAGAGACACTGAGACACTGGGACACTGAGACACTGGGACACAGAGACACTGGGACACTGAGACACAGAGACACTGAGGCACTGGGGCACTGAGACACTGAGACACAGAGACACTGAGACACTGAGGCACTGAGACACAGAGACACTGAGACAATGAGACACTGAGACACAGAGACACTGAGGCACTGGGGCACTGGGACACTGGGACACTGAGACACTGAGACACAGAGACACTGAGACACTGAGACACTGAGACACAGAGACACTGAGACACTGAGACACAGAGACACTGAGACACTGGGACACTGAGACACTGGGACACAGAGACACTGGGACACTGAGACACAGAGACACTGAGACACTGGGACACTGGGACACTGGGACACTGAGACACTGAGACACTGAGAGACTGAGACACAGAGACACTGAGACACTGAGACACTGAGACACTGAGACACAGAGACACTGAGACACTGAGACACAGAGACAGTGAGACACTGAGACACAGAGACACTGGAACACTGAGACACTGAGACACAGAGACACTGAGACACTGAGACACTGAGACACTGAGACACAGAGACACTGAGACACTGAGACACAGAGACACAGAGACACTGGGGCACTGGGGCACTGGGACACTGAGACACTGAGACACAGAGACACTGAGACACTGAGACACTGAGACACTGGGACACTGGGACACTGAGACACTGGGACACTGGGACACTGAGACACTGAGACACAGAGACACAGTGACACTGGGACACTGAGACACTGAGACACAGAGACACTGAGGCACTGGGGCACTGGGACACTGAGACACTGAGACACTGGGACACTGAGACACTGAGACACTGGGGCACTGAGACACAGAGACACTGAGACACTGAGACACTGAGACACTGGGACACTGGGACACTGAGACACTGGGACACTGGGACACTGAGACACTGAGACACAGAGACAGTGAGACACTGAGACACAGAGACACTGGAACACTGAGACACTGAGACACAGAGACACTGAGACACTGAGACACTGAGACACTGAGACACAGAGACACTGAGACACTGAGACACAGAGACACAGAGACACTGGGGCACTGGGGCACTGGGACACTGAGACACTGAGACACAGAGACACTGAGACACTGAGACACTGAGACACTGGGACACTGGGACACTGAGACACTGGGACACTGGGACACTGAGACACTGAGACACAGAGACACAGTGACACTGGGACACTGAGACACTGAGACACAGAGACACTGAGGCACTGGGGCACTGGGACACTGAGACACTGAGACACTGGGACACTGAGACACTGAGACACTGGGGCACTGAGACACAGAGACACTGAGACACTGAGACACTGAGACACTGGGACACTGGGACACTGAGACACTGGGACACTGGGACACTGAGACACTGAGACACAGAGACACAGTGACACTGGGACACTGAGACACTGAGACACAGAGACACTGAGGCACTGGGGCACTGGGACACTGAGACACTGAGACACTGGGACACTGAGACACTGAGACACTGGGGCACTGGGACACTGAGACACTGAGACACAGAGACACTGAGACACTGAGACACAGAGACACTGAGACACTGAGACACAGAGACACTGAGACACTGAGACACTGAGACACTGAGACACAAAGACAGTGAGACACAGAGACACTGAGGCACTGGGGCACTGAGACACTGAGACACAGAGACACTGAGACACTGAGACACTGAGGCACTGAGACACAGAGACACTGAGACAATGAGACACTGAGACACAAGACACAGAGACACTGAGACACTGAGACACTGAGACACTGGGACACTGGGACACTGAGACACTGGGACACTGGGACACTGAGACACTGAGACACAGAGACACTGAGACACAGAGACACTGAGGCACTGGGGCACTGGGACACTGAGACACTGAGACACTGGGACACTGAGACACTGAGACACTGGGGCACTGGGACACTGAGACACTGAGACACAGAGACACTGAGACACTGAGACACAGAGACACTGAGACACTGAGACACAGAGACACTGAGACACTGAGACACTGAGACACTGGGACACTGAGACACTGAGACACTGGGGCACTGGGACACTGAGACACTGAGACACAGAGACACTGAGACACTGAGACACTGGGACACTGGGGCACTGAGACACTGGGACACTGGGACACTGAGACACTGAGACACAGAGACACAGTGACACTGGGACACTGAGACACTGAGACACAGAGACACTGAGGCACTGGGGCACTGGGACACTGAGACACTGAGACACTGGGACACTGAGACACTGAGACACTGGGGCACTGGGACACTGAGACACTGAGACACAGAGACACTGAGACACTGAGACACAGAGACACTGAGACACTGAGACACAGAGACACTGAGACACTGAGACACTGAGACACTGAGACACAAAGACACTGAGACACAGAGACACTGAGGCACTGGGGCACTGAGACACTGAGACACAGAGACACTGAGACACTGAGACACAGAGACACAGAGACACTGGGGCACTGGGGCACTGGGACACTGAGACACTGAGACACAGAGACACTGAGACACTGAGACACTGAGACACTGGGACACTGGGACACTGAGACACTGGGACACTGGGACACTGAGACACTGAGACACAGAGACACAGTGACACTGGGACACTGAGACACTGAGACACAGAGACACTGAGGCACTGGGGCACTGGGACACTGAGACACTGAGACACTGGGACACTGAGACACTGAGACACTGGGGCACTGGGACACTGAGACACTGAGACACAGAGACACTGAGACACTGAGACACAGAGACACTGAGACACTGAGACACAGAGACACTGAGACACTGAGACACTGAGACACTGAGACACTGAGACACAGAGACACTGAGGCACTGGGGCACTGAGACACTGAGACACAGAGACACTGAGACACTGAGACACTGAGGCACTGAGACACAGAGACACTGAGACAATGAGACACTGAGACACAAGACACTGAGGCACTGGGGCACTGGGACACTGGGACACTGAGACACTGAAACACTGGAACACTGAGACACTGAGACACTGAGACACTGAGACACTGAGACACTGAGACACAGAGACACTGAGACACTGAGACACAGAGACACAGAGACACTGGGGCACTGGGGCACTGGGACACTGAGACACTGAGACACAGAGACACTGAGACACTGAGACACTGGGACACTGGGGCACTGAGACACTGGGACACTGGGACACTGAGACGCTGAGACACAGAGACACTGAGACACTGGGGCACTGGGACACTGAGACACTGAGACACTGGGACACTGAGACACTGAGACACTGGGGCACTGGGACACTGAGACACTGAGACACAGAGACACTGAGACACTGAGACACAGAGACACTGAGACACTGAGACACAGAGACACTGAGACACTGAGACACTGAGACACTGAGACACAAAGACACTGAGACACAGAGACACTGAGGCACTGGGGCACTGAGACACTGAGACACAGAGACACTGAGACACTGAGACACTGAGGCACTGAGGCACTGAGACACAGAGACACTGAGACAATGAGACACTGAGACACAAGACACTGAGGCACTGGGGCCCTGGGACACTGGGACACTGAGAGACTGAGACACAGAGACACTGAGACACTGAGACACTGAGACACAGAGACACAGAGACACTGAGACACTGAGACACTGAGACACAGAGACACTGAGACACTGAGACACAGAGACACAGAGACACTGAGACACTGAGACACAGAGACACTGAGACACTGAGACACAGAGACACTGAGACACTGAGACACAGAGACACTGGAACACTGAGACACTGAGACACAGAGACACTGAGACACTGAGACACTGAGACACTGAGACACTGAGACACAGAGACACAGAGACACTGGGGCACTGGGGCACTGGGACACTGAGACACTGAGACACAGAGACACTGAGACACTGAGACACTGAGACACTGAGACACTGGGACACTGGGACACTGAGACACTGGGACACTGGGACACTGAGACACAGAGACACAGTGACACTGGGACACTGAGACACTGAGACACAGAGACACAGAGACACTGAGGCACTGGTGCACTGGGACACTGAGACACTGAGACACTGGGACACTGAGACACTGAGACACTGAGACACAGAGACACTGAGACACAGAGACACTGAGACACTGAGACACTGAGACACAGAGACACTGAGACACAGAGACACTGAGGCACTGGGGCACTGAGACACTGAGACACAGAGACACTGAGACACTGAGGCACTGAGACACAGAGACACTGAGACAATGAGACACTGAGACACAGAGACACTGAGGCACTGGGGCACTGGGACACTGGGACACTGAGACACTGAGACACAGAGACACTGAGACACTGAGACACTGAGACACAGAGACACTGAGGCACTGAGACACAGAGACACTGAGACACTGAGACACAGAGACACTGAGGCACTGGGGCACTGGGGCACTGGGACACCGAGACACCGAGACACAGAGACACAGAGACACTGAGGCACTGAGACACAGAGACAGTGAGACACTGAGACACTGAGACACAGAGACACTGAGGCACTGGGGCACTGGGACACTGGGACACTGAGACACTGAGACACAGAGACACTGAGACACTGAGGCACTGAGACACAGAGACACTGAGACACAGAGACACAGAGACACTGAGGCAGTGGGGCACTGAGACACAGAGACACTGAGACACTGAGACACAGAGACACTGAGACACTGAGACACTGAGACACAGAGACACTGAGGCACTGGGGCACTGAGACACTGAGACACAGAGACACAGAGACACTGAGGCACTGGGGCACTGAGACACTGAGACACAGAGACACTGAGACACTGAGACACAGAGACACTGAGACACTGAGACACTGAGACACAGAGACACTGAGGCACTGGGGCACTGAGACACTGAGACACAGAGACACAGAGACACTGAGACACTGGAACACTGAGACACTGAGACACAGAGACACTGAGACACTGAGACACTGAGACACTGAGACACAGAGACACTGGGGCACTGGGGCACTGGGACACTGAGACACTGAGACACTGAGACACAGAGACACTGAGACACAGAGACACTGAGACACTGAGACACTGAGACACAGAGACACTGAGACACAGAGACACTGAGGCACTGGGGCACTGAGACACTGAGACACAGAGACACTGAGACACTGAGGCACTGAGACACAGAGACACTGAGACAATGAGACACTGAGACACAGAGACACTGAGGCACTGGGGCACTGGGACACTGGGACACTGAGACACTGAGACACAGAGACACTGAGACACTGAGACACTGAGACACAGAGACACTGAGGCACTGAGACACAGAGACACTGAGACACTGAGACACAGAGACACTGAGGCACTGGGGCACTGGGGCACTGGGACACCGAGACACCGAGACACAGAGACACAGAGACACTGAGGCACTGAGACACAGAGACAGTGAGACACTGAGACACTGAGACACAGAGACACTGAGGCACTGGGGCACTGGGACACTGGGACACTGAGACACTGAGACACAGAGACACTGAGACACTGAGGCACTGAGACACAGAGAGACTGAGACACAGAGACACAGAGACACTGAGGCACTGGGGCACTGAGACACAGAGACACTGAGACACTGAGACACAGAGACACTGAGACACTGAGACACTGAGACACAGAGACACTGAGGCACTGGGGCACTGAGACACTGAGACACAGAGACACAGAGACACTGAGGCACTGGGGCACTGAGACACTGAGACACAGAGACACTGAGACACTGAGACACAGAGACACTGAGACACTGAGACACTGAGACACAGAGACACTGAGGCACTGGGGCACTGAGACACTGAGACACAGAGACACAGAGACACTGAGACACTGGAACACTGAGACACTGAGACACAGAGACACTGAGACACTGAGACACTGAGACACTGAGACACAGAGACACTGGGGCACTGGGGCACTGGGACACTGAGACACTGAGACACAGAGACACAGAGGCACTGGGGCACTGGGACACTGAGACACTGAGACACTGAGACACAGAGACACAGAGACACTGAGACACTGAGACACAGAGACACAGAGACACAGAGACACAGAGACACTGAGACACTGAGACACTGAGACACTGGGACACTGGGACACTGGGACACTGGGACACTGAGACACTGAGACACAGAGACACAGTCACACTGGGACACTGAGACACTGAGACACAGAGACACTGAGGCACTGGGGCACTGGGACACTGAGACACTGAGACACTGGGACACTGAGACACTGAGACACTGGGGCACTGGGACACTGGGACACTGAGACACTGAGACACAGAGACACTGAGACACTGAGACACAGAGACACTGAGACACTGAGACACAGAGACACTGAGACACTGAGACACTGAGACACAGAGACACTGAGACACAGAGACACTGAGGCACTGGGGCACTGAGACACTGAGACACAGAGACACTGAGACACTGAGACACTGAGGCACTTAGACACTGAGACAATGAGACACTGAGACACAGAGACACTGAGGCACTGGGGCACTGGGACACTGGGACACTGAGACACTGAGACACAGAGACACTGAGACACTGAGACACTGAGACACAGAGACACTGAGGCACTGAGACACAGAGACACTGAGACACTGAGACACAGAGACACTGAGGCACTGGGGCACTGGGGCACTGGGACACCGAGACACCGAGACACCGAGACACAGAGACACTGAGACACAGAGACAGTGAGACACTGAGACACTGAGACACTGAGACACTGAGACACTGAGACACTGAGGCACTGGGGCACTGGGGCACTGGCACACCGAGACACCGAGACACAGAGACACAGAGACACTGAGGCATTGAGACACAGAGACAGTGAGACACTGAGACACTGAGGCACTGGGGCACTGGGACACTGAGACACTGAGACACAGAGACACTGAGACACTGAGGCACTGAGACACAGAGACACTGAGACACAGAGACACAGAGACACTGAGGCACCGGGGCACTGAGACACTGAGACACAGAGACACTGAGACACTGAGACACAGAGACACTGAGACACTGAGACACTGAGACACAGAGACACTGAGGCACTGGGGCACTGAGACACTGAGACACAGAGACACTGAGACACTGAGACACTGAGGCACTGAGACACAGAGACACTGAGACAATGAGACACTGAGACACAGAGACACTGAGGCTCTGAGACACAGAGACACAGAGACACAGAGACACTGAGACACTGAGACACAGAGACACTGAGACACTGAGGCACTGAGACACAGAGACACTGAGACACAGAGACACAGAGACACTAAGGCACTGGGGCACTGAGACACTGAGACACAGAGACACTGAGACACTGAGACACAGAGACACTGAGACACTGAGACACTGAGACACTGAGACACAGAGACACTGAGGCACTGGGGCACTGAGACACTGAGACACAGAGACACAGAGACACTGAGACACTGAGACACAGAGACACTGGAACACTGAGACACTGAGACACAGAGACACTGAGACACTGAGACACTGAGACACAGAGACACTGGGGCACTGGGGCACTGGGACACTGAGACACTGAGACACAGAGACACAGAGGCACTGGGGCACTGGGACACTGAGACACTGAGACACAGAGACACAGAGACACTGAGACACTGAGACACAGAGACACAGAGACACAGAGACACTGAGACACTGAGACACTGGGACACTGGGACACTGAGACACTGGGACACTGGGACACTGAGACACTGAGACACAGAGACACAGTGACACTGGGACACTGAGACACTGAGACACAGAGACACTGAGGCACTGAGGCACTGGGGCACTGGGACACTGAGACACTGAGACACTGGGACACTGAGACACTGGGGCACTGGGACACTGAGACACTGAGACACAGAGACACTGGAACACTGAGACACTGAGACACAGAGACACTGAGACACTGAGACACTGAGACACTGGGACACTGAGACACTGGGGCACTGGGACACTGAGACACTGAGACACAGAGACACTGAGACACTGAGACACAGAGACACTGAGACACTGAGACACAGAGACACTGAGACACTGAGACACTGAGACACAGAGACACTGAGACACAGAGACACTGAGGCACTGGGGCACTGAGACACTGAGACACAGAGACACTGAGACACTGAGGCACTGAGACACTGAGACACTGAGACAATGAGACACTGAGACACAGAGACACTGAGGCACTGGGGCACTGGGACACTGGGACACTGAGACACTGAGACACAGAGACACTGAGACACTGAGACACTGAGACACAGAGACACTGAGGCACTGAGACACAGAGACACTGAGACACTGAGACACTGAGACACAGAGACACTGAGGCACTGGGGCACTGGGGCACTGGGACACCGAGACACCGAGACACAGTGACACTGGGACACTGAGACACTGAGACACAGAGACACAGAGACACTGAGGCACTGGGGCACTGGGACACTGAGACACTGAGACACTGGGACACTGAGACACTGAGACACTGAGACACAGAGACACTGAGACACAGAGACACTGAGACACTGAGACACTGAGACACAGAGACACTGAGACACAGAGACACTGAGGCACTGGGGCACTGAGACACTGAGACACAGAGACACTGAGACACTGAGGCACTGAGACACAGAGACACTGAGACAATGGGACACTGAGACACAGAGACACTGAGGCACTGGGGCACTGGGACACTGGGACACTGAGACACTGAGACACAGAGACACTGAGACACTGAGACACTGAGACACAGAGACACTGAGGCACTGAGACACAGAGACACTGAGACACTGAGACACAGAGACACTGAGGCACTGGGGCACTGGGGCACTGGGACACCGAGACACCGAGACACAGAGACACAGAGACACTGAGGCACTGAGACACAGAGACAGTGAGACACTGAGACACTGAGACACAGAGACACTGAGGCACTGGGGCACTGGGACACTGGGACACTGAGACACTGAGACACAGAGACACTGAGACACTGAGGCACTGAGACACAGAGACACTGAGACACAGAGACACAGAGACACTGAGGCACTGGGGCACTGAGACACTGAGACACAGAGACACTGAGACACTGAGACACAGAGACACTGAGACACTGAGACACTGAGACACAGAGACACTGAGGCACTGGGGCACTGAGACACTGAGACACAGAGACACAGAGACACTGAGGCACTGGGGCACTGAGACACTGAGACACAGAGACACTGAGACACTGAGACACAGAGACACTGAGACACTGAGACACTGAGACACAGAGACACTGAGGCACTGGGGCACTGAGACACTGAGACACAGAGACACAGAGACACTGAGACACTGAGACACTGGAACACTGAGACACTGAGACACAGAGACACTGAGACACTGAGACACTGAGACACAGAGACACTGGGGCACTGGGGCACTGGGACACTGAGACACTGAGACACAGAGACACAGAGGCACTGGGGCACTGGGACACTGAGACACTGAGACACTGAGACACAGAGACACTGAGACACTGAGACACAGAGACACAGAGACACAGAGACACAGAGACACTGAGACACTGAGACACTGAGACACTGGGACACTGGGACACTGAGACACTGGGACACTGGGACACTGAGACACTGAGACACAGAGACACAGTGACACTGGGACACTGAGACACTGAGACACAGAGACACTGAGGCACTGGGGCACTGGGACACTGAGACACTGAGACACTGGGACACTGAGACACTGAGACACTGGGGCACTGGGACACTGGGACACTGAGACACTGAGACACAGAGACACTGAGACACTGAGACACAGAGACACTGAGACACTGAGACACTGAGACACAGAGACACTGAGACACAGAGACACTGAGGCACTGGGGCACTGAGACACTGAGACACAGAGACACTGAGACACTGAGACACTGAGGCACTGAGACACTGAGACAATGAGACACTGAGACACAGAGACACTGAGGCACTGGGGCACTGGGACACTGGGACACTGAGACACTGAGACACAGAGACACTGAGACACTGAGACACTGAGACACAGAGACACTGAGGCACTGAGACACAGAGACACTGAGACACTGAGACACAGAGACACTGAGGCACTGGGGCACTGGGGCACTGGGACACCGAGACACCGAGACACCGAGACACAGAGACACTGAGACACAGAGACAGTGAGACACTGAGACACTGAGACACTGAGACACTGAGACACTGAGGCACTGGGGCACTGGGGCACTGGCACACCGAGACACCGAGACACAGAGACACAGAGACACTGAGGCATTGAGACACAGAGACACTGAGGCACTGGGGCACTGAGGCACTGGGGCACTGGGACACTGAGACACTGAGACACAGAGACACTGAGACACTGAGGCACTGAGACACAGAGACACTGAGACACAGAGACACAGAGACACTGAGGCACTGGGGCACTGAGACACTGAGACACAGAGACACTGAGACACTGAGACACAGAGACACTGAGACACTGAGACACTGAGACACAGAGACACTGAGGCACTGGGGCACTGAGACACTGAGACACAGAGACACTGAGACACAGAGACACTGAGACAATGAGACACTGAGACACAGAGACACTGAGGCTCTGAGACACAGAGACACAGAGACACAGAGACACTGAGACACTGAGACACAGAGACACTGAGACACTGAGGCACTGAGACACAGAGACACTGAGACACAGAGACACAGAGACACTAAGGCACTGGGGCACTGAGACACTGAGACACAGAGACACTGAGACACTGAGACACAGAGACACTGAGACACTGAGACACTGAGACACAGAGACACTGAGACACTGAGGCACTGAGACACAGAGACACTGAGACAATGAGACACTGAGACACAGAGACACTGAGGCTCTGAGACACAGAGACACAGAGACACAGAGACACTGAGACACAGAGACACTGAGACACAGAGACACTGAGACACTGAGACACTGAGACACAGAGACACTGAGGCACTGGGGCACTGGGACACTGAGACACTGAGACACAGAGACACAGAGACACAGAGACACTGAGACACTGAGACACAGAGACACTGAGACACTGAGACACTGTGACACTGAGACACTGGGGCACTGGGGCACTGGGACACTGGGACACTGAGACACTGAGACACAGAGACACAGAGACACAGAGACACTGAGACACAGAGACACTGAGACACAGAGACACAGAGACACAGAGACACTGAGACACAGAGACACTGAGACACTGAGACACAGAGACACAGAGACACTGAGACACTGAGACACTGTGACACTAAGACACTGGGGCACTGGGGCACTGGGACACTGAGACACTGAGACACAGAGACACAGAGACACAGAGACACTGAGACACAGAGACACTGAGACACAGAGACACAGAGACACAGAGACACAGAGACACTGAGACACAGAGACACTGAGACACTGAGGCACTGAGACACTGAGACACTGAGACACTGAGAAACAGAGACACTGGGGCACTGGGACACTGAGACACTGAGACACAGAGACACAGAGACACAGAGACACTGAGACACTGAGACACAGAGACACTGAGACACTGAGACACAGAGACACTGAGACACTGAGACACTGAGACACAGAGACACAGAGACACTGAGACACTGAGACACAGAGACACAGAGACACTGAGACACTGAGACACAGAGACACAGAGACACTGAGACACAGAGACACTGAGACACTGAGACACAGAGACACTGGGACACTGAGACACTGAGACACAGAGACACTGAGACACTGAGACACAGAGACACTGAGACACAGAGACACTGGGACACTGAGACACTGAGACACAGAGACACAGAGACACTGAGACACTGAGACACTGAGACACTGAGACACAGAGACACTGAGGCACTGGGGCACTGGGACACTGAGACACTGAGACACTGAGACACAGAGACACTGAGACACTGAGACACTGAGACACTGGGGCACTGGGACACTGAGACACTGAGACACTGTGACACAGAGACACAGAGACACAGAGACACTGAGGCACTGGGACACTGAGACACTGAGACACTGAGACACAGAGACACAGAGACACTGAGACACTGAGACACTGAGACACAGAGACACAGAGACACTGGGGCACTGGGGCACTGGGACACGGAGACACTGAGACACAGAGACACTGAGACACTGAGACACTGAGACACTGGGACACTGGGACACTGAGACACTGGGACACTGGGACACTGAGACACTGAGACACAGAGACACAGTGACACTGGGACACTGAGACACTGAGACACAGAGACACAGAGACACTGAGGCACTGGGGCACTGGGACACTGAGACACTGAGACACTGGGACACTGAGACACTGAGACACTGAGACACAGAGACACTGAGACACAGAGACACTGAGACACTGAGACACTGAGACACAGAGACACTGAGACACAGAGACACTGAGGCACTGGGGCACTGAGACACTGAGACACAGAGACACTGAGGCACTGAGACACAGAGACACTGAGACAATGAGACACTGAGACACAGAGACACTGAGGCACTGGGGCACTGGGACACTGGGACACTGAGACACTGAGACACAGAGACACTGAGACACTGAGACACTGAGACACAGAGACACTGAGGCACTGAGACACAGAGACACTGAGACACTGAGACACAGAGACACTGAGGCACTGGGGCACTGGGGCACTGGGACACCGAGACACCGAGACACAGAGACACAGAGACACTGAGGCACTGAGACACAGAGACAGTGAGACACTGAGACACTGAGACACAGAGACACTGAGGCACTGGGGCACTGGGACACTGGGACACTGAGACACTGAGACACAGAGACACTGAGACACTGAGGCACTGAGACACAGAGACACTGAGACACAGAGACACAGAGACACTGAGGCACTGGGGCACTGAGACACTGAGACACAGAGACACTGAGACACTGAGACACAGAGACACTGAGACACTGAGACACAGAGACACAGAGACACTGAGGCACTGGGGCACTGAGACACTGAGACACAGAGACACTGAGACACTGAGACACAGAGACACTGAGACACAGAGACACAGAGACACTGAGACACTGGGGCACTGGGACTCTGAGACACTGAGACACAGAGACACTGAGACACAGAGACACTGAGACACTGAGACACTGAGACACTGAGACACAGAGACACTGAGGCACTGGGGCACTGGGAACTGAGACACTGAGACACTGAGACACTGAGACACAGAGACACTGAGACACTGGGGCACTGGGACACAGAGACACTGAGACACAGAGACACAGACACACAGAAACACTGAGACACTGAGACACAGAGACACAGAGACACTGAGACACTGAGACACAGAGACACTGGGGCACTGGGGCACTGGGACACTGAGACACAGAGACACTGTGACACTGAGGCACTGAGACACTGAGACACAGAGACACTGGGACACTGAAACACTGAGACACAGAGACACTGAGGCACTGGGGCACTGGGACACTGAGACACTGAGACACAGAGACACAGAGACACTGAGACACTGAGACACTGAGACACAGAGACACAGAGACACTGAGACACTGAGACACTGAGACACTGGGACACTGAGACACTGAGACACAGAGACACTGGGGCACTGGGGCACTGGGACACTGAGACACTGAGACTCAGAGACACTGAGACACTGAGACACTGAGACACAGAGACACTGAGGCACTGGGGCATTGGGACACTGAGACACTGAGACACAGAGACACTGAGACACTGAGGCACTGAGACACTGAGACACTGAGACACAGAGACACTGAGACACTGAGACACTGAGACACAGAGACACAGAGACACTGAGACACTGAGACACTGAGACACAGAGACACTGAGGCACTGGGGCACTGGGACACTGAGACACTGAGACACAGAGACACAGAGACACTGAGACACTGAGACACTGGGGCACTGGGACACTGAGACACTGAGACACTGTGACACAGAGACACAGAGACACTGAGGCACTGGGGCACTGGGACACTGAGACACTGAGACACTGAGACACAGAGACACAGAGACACTGAGACACTGAGACACAGAGACACTGAGACACTGAGACACAGAGACACTGAGACACTGAGACACAGAGACACTGGAACACTGAGACACTGAGACACAGAGACACTGAGACACTGAGACACTGAGACACTGAGACACAGAGACACAGAGACACTGGGGCACTGGGGCACTGGGACACGGAGACACTGAGACACAGAGACACTGAGACACTGAGACACAGAGACACTGAGACACTGAGACACTGAGACACAGAGACACTGAGACACTGAGACACTGAGACACTGAGACACAGAGACACTGGGGCACTGGGGCACTGGGACACTGAGACACTGGGACACTGAGACACAGAGACACTGAGACACTGAGACACAGAGACACAGAGACACAGAGAAACTGAGACACTGAGACACTGGGACACTGAGACACTGGGGCACTGGGACACTGAGACACTGAGACACAGAGACACTGAGACACTGAGACACAGAGACACTGGGGCACTGGGGCACTGGGACACTGAGACACTGAGACACTGAGACACTGAGACACAGAGACACTGAGACACTGGGGCACTGGGACACTGAGACACTGAGACACAGAGACACTGAGACACTGAGACACAGAGACACTGAGACACTGAGACACTGAGACACAGAGACACTGAGACACTGAGACACTGAGACACAGAGACACTGAGACACTGAGACACTGGGGCACTGGGACACTGAGACACTGAGACACAGAGACACTGAGACACTGAGACACAGAGACACTGAGACACTGAGACACTGAGACACAGAGACACTGAGACACTGAGACACTGAGACACTGAGACACTGAGACACAGAGACACTGGGGCACTGGGGCACTGGGACACTGAGACACTGGGACACTGAGACACAAAGACACTGAGACACTGAGACACAGAGACACAGAGACACAGAGAAACTGAGACACTGAGACACTGGGACACTGAGACACTGGGGCACTGGGACACTGAGACACTGAGACACTGAGACACAGAGACACTGAGACACTGAGACACAGAGACACTGGGGCACTGGGGCACTGGGACACTGAGACACTGAGGCACTGAGACACAGAGACACTGAGACACTGGGGCACTGGGACACTGAGACACTGAGACACAGAGACACTGAGACACTGAGACACAGAGACACTGAGACACTGAGACACTGAGACACAGAGACACTGAGACACTGAGACACTGAGACACAGAGACACTGAGACACTGAGACACTGGGGCACTGGGACACTGAGACACTGAGACACAGAGACACTGAGACACTGAGACACAGAGACACTGAGACACTGAGACACTGAGACACTGAGACACAGAGACACTGGGGCACTGGGGCACTGGGACACTGAGACACTGGGACACTGAGACACAGAGACACTGAGACACTGAGACACAGAGACACAGAGACACAGAGAAACTGAGACACTGAGACACTGGGACACTGAGACACTGGGGCACTGGGACACTGAGACACTGAGACACTGAGACACTGAGACACTGAGACACTGGGACACTGAGACACTGAGACACTGAGACACAGATACACTGAGGCACTGGGGCACTGAGACACAGAGACACAGAGACACTGAGACACTGAGACACTGAGACACTGAGACACAGAGACACTGGGACACTGAGACACTGAGACACTGAGACACTGTGACACTGAGACACTGAGACACTGAGACACAGAGACACTGGGACACTGAGACACTGAGACACAGAGACACTGGGACACTGAGACACTGAGACACTGAGGCACTGAGACACAGAGACACTGAGACACAGAGACACAGAGACACTGAGGCACTGGGGCACTGAGACACTGAGGCACTGAGACACAGAGACACTGAGACACAGAGACACTGAGACACTGAGGCACTGAGACACAGAGACACTGAGACACTGAGACACAGAGACACTGAGGCACTGGGGCACTGGGACACTGGGACACTGAGACACTGAGACACAGAGACACTGAGACACTGAGACACTGAGACACAGAGACACTGAGACACTGGGGCACTGGGACACTGAGACACTGAGACACAGA
Source organism: Pristiophorus japonicus (assembly GCF_044704955.1). Taxonomy (NCBI): domain Eukaryota; kingdom Metazoa; phylum Chordata; class Chondrichthyes; family Pristiophoridae; genus Pristiophorus; species Pristiophorus japonicus. The sequence goes on along the minus strand of NW_027254854.1, from coordinate 47,923 downwards.
GACACTGAGACACTGAGACACTGAGACACAGAGAAACTGAGACACTGAGACACAGAGACACTGAGGCACTGGGACACTGGGGCACTGGGACACTGAGACACTGAGACACTGAGACACTGAGACACAGAAACACTGAGACACTGAGACACTGGGACACTGAGACACTGAGACACTGGGGCACTGGGACACTGAGACACTGAGACACAGAGACACTGAGACACTGAGACACTGAGACACAGAGACACTGAGGCACTGAGACACAGAGACACTGAGACACTGAGACACAGAGACACTGAGACACAGAGACACAGAGACACTGAGACACTGAGACAGAGACACTGAGACACTGAGACACTGAGGCACAGAGACACTGAGGCACTGGGGCACTGGGACACTGAGACACTGAGACACAGAGACATTGAGACACTGAGACACTGAGACACTGAGGCACTGGGGCACTGAGACACTGAGACACTGAGGCACTGGGGCACTGGGACACTGAGACACTGAGACACAGAGACACAGAGACACTGAGACACTGAGACACTGAGACACAGAGACACTGAGACACTGAGACACTGAGACACTGAGACACTGGGGCACTGGGACCCTGAGACACTGAGACACAGAGACACTGAGACACTGAGACACAGAGATACTGAGACACTGAGACACAGAGACACAGAGACACTGGGGCACTGGGGCACTGGGACACTGAGACACTGGGACACTGAGACACAGAGACACTGAGACACTGAGACACAGAGACACTGAGGCACTGAGACACAGAGACACTGAGACACTGAGACACTGAGACACAGAGACACTGGGGCACTGGGGCACTGGGACACTGGGACACTGAGACACTGAGGCACAGAGACACTGAGGCACTGGGGCACTGGGGCACTGGGACACCGAGACACCGAGACACTGAGACACTGAGACACAGAGACACTGAGACACTGAGACACTGAGACACAGAGACACTTAGGCACTGGGGCACTGGGACACTGGGACACTGAGACACTGAGACACAGAGACACTGAGACACTGAGACACAGAGACACTGAGGCACTGAGACACAGAGACACTGAGACACTGAGACACTGAGACACAGAGACACTGGGGCACTGGGGCACTGGGACACTGGGACACTGAGACACTGAGACACAGAGACACTGAGACACTGAGACACAGAGATACTGAGACACTGAGACACAGAGACACTGGGGCACTGGGACACTGAGACACAGAGACACTGAGACACAGAGACACTGAGACACTGAGACACTGGGACACTGAGACACTGAGACACTGAGACACTGAGACACTGAGACACAGAGAGACTGAGACACTGAGATACTGAGACACTGGGACACTAAGACACTGAGACACTGGGGCACTGGGACACTGAGACACTGAGACACTGAGACACTGAGACACAGAGACACTGAGACACTGAGACACTGGGACACTGAGACACTGAGACACTGAGACACTGAGACACTGAGACACAGAGAGACTGAGACACTGAGACACTGAGACACTGGGACACGAAGACACTGAGACACTGGGGCACTGGGACACTGAGACACTGAGACACTGAGACACTGAGACACTGAGACACTGAGACACAGAGACACTGAGACACTGAGACACTGGGACACTGGGACACTAAGACACTGAGACACTGAGACACTGAGACACAGAGAGACTGAGACACTGAGACACTGAGACACTGGGACACTGGGACACTAAGACACTGAGACACTGAGACACTGAGACACAGATAGACTGAGACACTGAGACACTGAGACACTGGGACACTAAGACACTGAGACACTGGGGCACTGGGACACTGAGACACTGAGACACAGAGACACTGAGACACTGAGACACTGAGACACAGAGACACTGAGGCACTGAGACACAGAGACACTGAGACACAGAGACACTGAGGCACTGGGGCACTGGGACACTGGGACACTGAGACACTGAGACACAGAGACACTGAGACACTGAGACACAGAGACACTGAGGCACTGAGACACAGAGACACTGAGACACTGAGGCACAGAGACACTGAGGCACTGGGGCACTGGGGCACTGGGACACCGAGACACCGAGACACTGAGACACTGAGACACAGAGACACTGAGACACTGAGACACTGAGACACTGAGACACTGAGACACTGAGACACAGAGACACTGGGGCACTGGGGCACTGGAACACTGAGACAAAGAGACACAGAGACACAGAGACACTGAGACACTGAGACACTGAGACACTGAGACACAGAGACACTGAGACACTGAGACACAGAGACACTGAGACACAGAGACACTGAGACACTGGGACACTGAGACACTGAGACACTGAGACACTGAGACACAGAGACACTGAGACACTGAGACACTGAGACACAGAGACACTGAGACACTGAGGCACAGAGACACTGAGGCACTGGGGCACTGGGGCACTGGGACACCGAGACACCGAGACACTGAGACACTGAGACACAGAGACACTGAGACACTGAGACACTGAGACACTGAGACACTGAGACACTGAGACACAGAGACACTGGGGCACTGGGGCACTGGAACACTGAGACAAAGAGACACAGAGACACAGAGACACTGAGACACTGAGACACTGAGACACTGAGACACAGAGACACTGAGACACTGAGACACAGAGACACTGAGACACAGAGACACTGAGACACTGGGACACTGAGACACTGAGACACTGAGACACTGAGACACAGAGACACTGAGACACTGAGACACTGAGACACGGAGACACTGGGACACTAAGACACTGAGACACTGGGGCATTGGGACACTGAGACACTGAGACACTGAGACAATGAGACACTGAGGCACTGAGACACAGAGACACTGAGACACTGAGACACTGAGACACAGAGACACTGAGGCACTGGTGCACTGGGACACTGGGACACTGAGACACTGAGACACAGAGACACTGAGACACTGAGACACTGAGACACAGAGACACAGAGACACTGAGGCACTGGGGCACTGGGACACTGAGACACTGAGACACAGAGACACTGAGACACTGAGACACTGAGACACTGAGACACAGAGACACAGAGACACAGAGACACTGAGACACTGAGACACTGGGACACTGAGACACTGAGACACTGGGACACTGAGACACAGAGACACTGAGGCACTGGGGCACTGGGACACTGAGACACAGAGACACTGAGACACTGAGGCACTGAGACACTGAGACACTGAGACACAGAGACACTGGGACACAGAGACACTGAGACACTGAGACACTGAGACACAGAGACACAGAGACACTGAGACACTGAGACACTGAGACACTGAGACACTGAGGCACTGAGACACTGAGACACTGAGACACAGAGACACTGGGACACAGAGACACTGAGACACTGAGACACTGAGACACAGAGACACAGAGACACTGAGACACTGAGACACTGAGACACAGAGACACTGTGACATTGAGACACTGAGACACTGAGACACTGGGACACTGAGACACTGAGACACAGAGACACTGAGACACTGAGACACTGGGACACTGGGACACTAAGACACTGAGGCACTGAGACACTGAGACACTGAGACACAGAGACACTGGGACACAGAGACACTGAGACACTGAGACACTGAGACACAGAGACACAGAGACACTGAGACACTGAGACACTGAGACACAGAGACACTGTGACATTGAGACACTGAGACACTGAGACACAGAGACACTGGGACACTGAGACACTGAGACACAGAGACACTGAGGCACTGGGGCACTGGGACTCTGAGACACTGAGACACAGAGACACTGAGACACAGAGACACTGAGACACTGAGACACAGAGACACTGGGACAATGAGACACTGAGACACAGAGACACTGAGACACTGAGACACTGAGACACTGGGGCACTGGGACACTGAGACACTGAGACACTGTGACACAGAGACACAGAGACACTGAGGCACTGGGGCACTGGGACACTGAGACACTGAGACACTGAGACACAGAGACACAGAGACACTGAGACACTGAGACACAGAGACACTGAGACACTGAGACACAGAGACACTGAGACACTGAGACACAGAGACACTGGAACACTGAGACACTGAGACACAGAGACACTGAGACACTGAGACACTGAGACACTGAGACACAGAGACACAGAGACACTGGGGCACTGGGGCACTGGGACACGGAGACACTGAGACACAGAGACACTGAGACACTGAGACACTGAGACACTGGGACACTGGGACACTGAGACACTGGGACACTGGGACACTGAGACACTGAGACACAGAGACACAGTGACACTGGGACACTGAGACACTGAGACACAGAGACACAGAGACACTGAGGCACTGGGGCACTGGGACACTGAGACACTGAGACACTGGGACACTGAGACACTGAGACACTGAGACACAGAGACACTGAGACACAGAGACACTGAGACACTGAGACACTGAGACACAGAGACACTGAGACACTGGGACACTGGGACACTGGGACACTGAGACACTGGGACACTGGGACACTGAGACACTGAGACACTGAGACACAGAGACACTGAGACACAGAGACACTGAGACACTGAGACACTGAGACACAGAGACACTGAGACACTGGGACACTGGGACACTGGGACACTGAGACACTGGGACACTGGGACACTGAGACACTGAGACACTGAGACACTGAGACACAGAGACACAGAGACACTGAGACACTGAGACACTGAGACACAGAGACACTGTGACATTGAGACACTGAGACACTGAGACACAGAGACACTGGGACACTGAGACACTGAGACACAGAGACACTGAGGCACTGGGGCACTGGGACTCTGAGACACTGAGACACAGAGACACTGAGACACAGAGACACTGAGACACTGAGACACAGAGACACTGGGACAATGAGACACTGAGACACAGAGACACTGAGACACTGAGACACTGAGACACTGGGGCACTGGGACACTGAGACACTGAGACACTGTGACACAGAGACACAGAGACACTGAGGCACTGGGGCACTGGGACACTGAGACACTGAGACACTGAGACACAGAGACACAGAGACACTGAGACACTGAGACACAGAGACACTGAGACACTGAGACACAGAGACACTGAGACACTGAGACACAGAGACACTGGAACACTGAGACACTGAGACACAGAGACACTGAGACACTGAGACACTGAGACACTGAGACACAGAGACACAGAGACACTGGGGCACTGGGGCACTGGGACACGGAGACACTGAGACACAGAGACACTGAGACACTGAGACACTGAGACACTGGGACACTGGGACACTGAGACACTGGGACACTGGGACACTGAGACACTGAGACACAGAGACACAGTGACACTGGGACACTGAGACACTGAGACACAGAGACACAGAGACACTGAGGCACTGGGGCACTGGGACACTGAGACACTGAGACACTGGGACACTGAGACACTGAGACACTGAGACACAGAGACACTGAGACACAGAGACACTGAGACACTGAGACACTGAGACACAGAGACACTGAGACACTGGGACACTGGGACACTGGGACACTGAGACACTGGGACACTGGGACACTGAGACACTGAGACACTGAGACACAGAGACACTGAGACACAGAGACACTGAGACACTGGGGCACTGAGACACTGAGACACAGAGACACTGAGACACTGAGGCACTGAGACACAGAGACACTGGGACACTGAGACACTGAGACACTGAGACACAGAGACACAGAGACACAGAGACACTGAGACACTGAGACACAGAGACACTGAGACACAGAGACACTGAGACACTGAGGCACTGAGACACAGAGACACTGAGACAATGAGACACTGAGACACTGAGACACAGAGACACAGAGACACTGAGACACTGAGACAGAGACACTGAGACACTGAGACACTGAGGCACAGAGACACTGAGGCACTGGGGCACTGGGACACTGAGACACTGAGACACAGAGACATTGAGACACTGAGACACTGAGACACTGAGACACTGAGGCACTGGGGCACTGAGACACTGAGACACTGAGGCACTGGGGCACTGGGACACTGAGACACTGAGACACAGAGACACAGAGACACTGAGACACTGAGACACTGAGACACAGAGACACTGAGACACTGAGACACTGAGACACTGAGACACTGGGGCACTGGGACCCTGAGACACTGAGACACAGAGACACTGAGACACTGAGACACAGAGATACTGAGACACTGAGACACAGAGACACAGAGACACTGGGGCACTGGGGCACTGGGACACTGAGACACTGGGACACTGAGACACAGAGACGCTGAGACACTGAGACACAGAGACACAGAGAAACTGAGACACTGAGACACTGGGACACTGAGACACTGGGGCACTGGGACACTGAGACACTGAGACACTGAGACACAGAGACACTGAGACACTGAGACACAGAGACACTGGGGCACTGGGGCACTGGGGCACTGGGACACTGAGACACTGAGACACTGGGACACTGAGACACTGAGACACTGAGACACTGAGACACAGAGACACAGAGATACTGAGAAACTGAGACACTGAGACACTGGGACACTGAGACACAGAGACACTGAGACACTGAGACACAGAGACACTGGGGCAATGGGGCACTGGGACACTGGGACACTGAGACACTAAGACAGAGACACTGAGACACTGAGGCACAGAGACACTGAGGCACTGGGGCACTGGGACACTGAGACACTGAGACACAGAGACATTGAGACACTGAGACACTGAGACACTGAGACACTGAGGCACTGGGGCACTGAGACACTGAGGCACTGGGGCACTGGGACACTGAGACACTGAGACACAGAGACACAGAGACACTGAGACACTGAGACACTGAGACACTGAGACACAGAGACACTGAGACACTGAGACACTGGGGCACTGGGACACTGAGACACTGAGACACAGAGACACTGAGACACTGAGACACAGAGACACTGAGACACTGAGACACTGAGACACAGAGACACTGAGACACTGAGACACTGAGACACTGAGACACAGAGACACTGGGGCACTGGGGCACTGGGACACTGAGACACTGGGACACTGAGACACAGAGACACTGAGACACTGAGACACAGAGACACAGAGACACAGAGAAACTGAGACACTGAGACACTGGGACACTGAGACACTGGGGCACTGGGACACTGAGACACTGAGACACAGAGACACTGAGACACTGAGACACAGAGACACTGGGGCACTGGGGCACTGGGACACTGAGACACTGAGACACTGAGACACTGAGACACAGAGACACTGAGACACTGGGGCACTGGGACACTGAGACACTGAGACACAGAGACACTGAGACACTGAGACACAGAGACACTGAGACACTGAGACACTGAGACACAGAGACACTGAGACACTGAGACACTGAGACACAGAGACACTGAGACACTGAGACACTGGGGCACTGGGACACTGAGACACTGAGACACAGAGACACTGAGACACTGAGACACAGAGACACTGAGACACTGAGACACTGAGACACAGAGACACTGAGACACTGAGACACTGAGACACTGAGACACAGAGACACTGGGGCACTGGGGCACTGGGACACTGAGACACTGGGACACTGAGACACAGAGACACTGAGACACTGAGACACAGAGACACAGAGACACAGAGAAACTGAGACACTGAGACACTGGGACACTGAGACACTGGGGCACTGGGACACTGAGACACTGAGACACTGAGACACAGAGACACTGAGACACTGAGACACTGAGACACAGAGACACTGGGGCACTGGGGCACTGGGACACTGAGACACTGAGGCACTGAGACACAGAGACACTGAGACACTGGGGCACTGGGACACTGAGACACTGAGACACAGAGACACTGAGACACTGAGACACAGAGACACTGAGACACTGAGACACTGAGACACAGAGACACTGAGACACTGAGACACTGAGACACAGAGACACTGAGACACTGAGACACTGGGGCACTGGGACACTGAGACACTGAGACACAGAGACACTGAGACACTGAGACACAGAGACACTGAGACACTGAGACACTGAGACACTGAGACACAGAGACACTGGGGCACTGGGGCACTGGGACACTGAGACACTGGGACACTGAGACACAGAGACACTGAGACACTGAGACACAGAGACACAGAGACACAGAGAAACTGAGACACTGAGACACTGGGACACTGAGACACTGGGGCACTGGGACACTGAGACACTGAGACACTGAGACACTGAGACACTGAGACACTGGGACACTGAGACACTGAGACACTGAGACACAGATACACTGAGGCACTGGGGCACTGAGACACAGAGACACAGAGACACTGAGACACTGAGACACTGAGACACTGAGACACAGAGACACTGGGACACTGAGACACTGAGACACTGAGACACTGTGACACTGAGACACTGAGACACTGAGACACAGAGACACTGGGACACTGAGACACTGAGACACAGAGACACTGGGACACTGAGACACTGAGACACTGAGGCACTGAGACACAGAGACACTGAGACACAGAGACACAGAGACACTGAGGCACTGGGGCACTGAGACACTGAGGCACTGAGACACAGAGACACTGAGACACAGAGACACTGAGACACTGAGGCACTGAGACACAGAGACACTGAGACACTGAGACACAGAGACACTGAGGCACTGGGGCACTGGGACACTGGGACACTGAGACACTGAGACACAGAGACACTGAGACACTGAGACACTGAGACACAGAGACACTGAGACACTGGGGCACTGGGACACTGAGACACTGAGACACAGAGACACTGAGACACTGAGACACTGAGACACAGAGAAACTGAGACACTGAGACACAGAGACACTGAGGCACTGGGACACTGGGGCACTGGGACACTGAGACACTGAGACACTGAGACACTGAGACACAGAAACACTGAGACACTGAGACACTGGGACACTGAGACACTGAGACACTGGGGCACTGGGACACTGAGACACTGAGACACAGAGACACTGAGACACTGAGACACTGAGACACAGAGACACTGAGGCACTGAGACACAGAGACACTGAGACACTGAGACACAGAGACACTGAGACACAGAGACACAGAGACACTGAGACACTGAGACAGAGACACTGAGACACTGAGACACTGAGGCACAGAGACACTGAGGCACTGGGGCACTGGGACACTGAGACACTGAGACACAGAGACATTGAGACACTGAGACACTGAGACACTGAGACACTGAGGCACTGGGGCACTGAGACACTGAGACACTGAGGCACTGGGGCACTGGGACACTGAGACACTGAGACACAGAGACACAGAGACACTGAGACACTGAGACACTGAGACACAGAGACACTGAGACACTGAGACACTGAGACACTGAGACACTGGGGCACTGGGACCCTGAGACACTGAGACACAGAGACACTGAGACACTGAGACACAGAGATACTGAGACACTGAGACACAGAGACACAGAGACACTGGGGCACTGGGGCACTGGGACACTGAGACACTGGGACACTGAGACACAGAGACACTGAGACACTGAGACACAGAGACACTGAGGCACTGAGACACAGAGACACTGAGACACTGAGACACTGAGACACAGAGACACTGGGGCACTGGGGCACTGGGACACTGGGACACTGAGACACTGAGGCACAGAGACACTGAGGCACTGGGGCACTGGGGCACTGGGACACCGAGACACCGAGACACCGAGACACTGAGACACAGAGACACTGAGACACTGAGACACTGAGACACAGAGACACTTAGGCACTGGGGCACTGGGACACTGGGACACTGAGACACTGAGACACAGAGACACTGAGACACTGAGACACAGAGACACTGAGGCACTGAGACACAGAGACACTGAGACACTGAGACACTGAGACACAGAGACACTGGGGCACTGGGGCACTGGGACACTGGGACACTGAGACACTGAGACACAGAGACACTGAGACACTGAGACACAGAGATACTGAGACACTGAGACACAGAGACACTGGGGCACTGGGACACTGAGACACAGAGACACTGAGACACAGAGACACTGAGACACTGAGACACTGGGACACTGAGACACTGAGACACTGAGACACTGAGACACTGAGACACAGAGAGACTGAGACACTGAGATACTGAGACACTGGGACACTAAGACACTGAGACACTGGGGCACTGGGACACTGAGACACTGAGACACTGAGACACTGAGACACAGAGACACTGAGACACTGAGACACTGGGACACTGAGACACTGAGACACTGAGACACTGAGACACTGAGACACAGAGAGACTGAGACACTGAGACACTGAGACACTGGGACACGAAGACACTGAGACACTGGGGCACTGGGACACTGAGACACTGAGACACTGAGACACTGAGACACTGAGACACTGAGACACAGAGACACTGAGACACTGAGACACTGGGACACTGGGACACTAAGACACTGAGACACTGAGACACTGAGACACAGAGAGACTGAGACACTGAGACACTGAGACACTGGGACACTGGGACACTAAGACACTGAGACACTGAGACACTGAGACACAGATAGACTGAGACACTGAGACACTGAGACACTGGGACACTAAGACACTGAGACACTGGGGCACTGGGACACTGAGACACTGAGACACAGAGACACTGAGACACTGAGACACTGAGACACAGAGACACTGAGGCACTGAGACACAGAGACACTGAGACACAGAGACACTGAGGCACTGGGGCACTGGGACACTGGGACACTGAGACACTGAGACACAGAGACACTGAGACACTGAGACACAGAGACACTGAGGCACTGAGACACAGAGACACTGAGACACTGAGGCACAGAGACACTGAGGCACTGGGGCACTGGGGCACTGGGACACCGAGACACCGAGACACTGAGACACTGAGACACAGAGACACTGAGACACTGAGACACTGAGACACTGAGACACTGAGACACTGAGACACAGTGACACTGGGGCACTGGGGCACTGGAACACTGAGACAAAGAGACACAGAGACACAGAGACACTGAGACACTGAGACACTGAGACACTGAGACACTGAGACACAGAGACACTGAGACACTGAGACACAGAGACACTGAGACACAGAGACACTGAGACACTGGGACACTGAGACACTGAGACACTGAGACACTGAGACACAGAGACACTGAGACACTGAGACACAGAGACACTGAGACACAGAGACACTGAGACACTGGGACACTGAGACACTGAGACACTGAGACACTGAGACACAGAGACACTGAGACACTGAGACACTGAGACACAGAGACACTGAGACACTGAGACACTGAGACACAGAGACACTGAGACACTGAGACACTGAGACACTGAGACACTGAGACACTGAGACACAGAGACACTGAGACACTGAGACACAGAGACACTGAGACACAGAGACACTGAGACACTGGGACACTGAGACACTGAGACACTGAGACACTGAGACACAGAGACACTGAGACACTGAGACACTGAGACACAGAGACACTGAGACACTGAGGCACAGAGACACTGAGGCACTGGGGCACTGGGGCACTGGGACACCGAGACACCGAGACACTGAGACACTGAGACACAGAGACACTGAGACACTGAGACACTGAGACACTGAGACACTGAGACACTGAGACACAGAGACACTGGGGCACTGGGGCACTGGAACACTGAGACAAAGAGACACAGAGACACAGAGACACTGAGACACTGAGACACTGAGACACTGAGACACAGAGACACTGAGACACTGAGACACAGAGACACTGAGACACAGAGACACTGAGACACTGGGACACTGAGACACTGAGACACTGAGACACTGAGACACAGAGACACTGAGACACTGAGACACTGAGACACGGAGACACTGGGACACTAAGACACTGAGACACTGGGGCATTGGGACACTGAGACACTGAGACACTGAGACAATGAGACACTGAGGCACTGAGACACAGAGACACTGAGACACTGAGACACTGAGACACAGAGACACTGAGGCACTGGTGCACTGGGACACTGGGACACTGAGACACTGAGACACAGAGACACTGAGACACTGAGACACTGAGACACAGAGACACAGAGACACTGAGGCACTGGGGCACTGGGACACTGAGACACTGAGACACAGAGACACTGAGACACTGAGACACTGAGACACTGAGACACAGAGACACAGAGACACAGAGACACTGAGACACTGAGACACTGGGACACTGAGACACTGAGACACTGGGACACTGAGACACAGAGACACTGAGGCACTGGGGCACTGGGACACTGAGACACAGAGACACTGAGACACTGAGGCACTGAGACACTGAGACACTGAGACACAGAGACACTGGGACACAGAGACACTGAGACACTGAGACACTGAGACACAGAGACACAGAGACACTGAGACACTGAGACACTGAGACACTGAGACACTGAGGCACTGAGACACTGAGACACTGAGACACAGAGACACTGGGACACAGAGACACTGAGACACTGAGACACTGAGACACAGAGACACAGAGACACTGAGACACTGAGACACTGAGACACAGAGACACTGTGACATTGAGACACTGAGACACTGAGACACAGAGACACTGGGACACTGAGACACTGAGACACAGAGACACTGAGGCACTGGGGCACTGGGACTCTGAGACACTGAGACACAGAGACACTGAGACACAGAGACACTGAGACACTGAGACACAGAGACACTGGGACAATGAGACACTGAGACACAGAGACACTGAGACACTGAGACACTGAGACACAGAGACACTGAGGCACTGGGGCACTGGGACACTGAGACATTGAGACACAGAGACACAGAGACACAGAGACACTGAGACACAGAGACACTAAGACACTGAGACACTGAGACACTGGGACACTGAGACACAGAGACACTGAGACACAGAGACACTGAGACACTGAGAAACTGAGACACAGAGACACTGAGGCACTGGTGCACTGGGACACTGGGACACTGAGACACAGAGACACTGAGACACTGAGACACAGAGACACTGAGGCACTGAGACACAGAGACACTGAGACACTGAGGCACAGAGACACTGAGGCACTGGGGCACTGGGGCACTGGGACACCGAGACACCGAGACACCGAGACACCGAGACACGGAGACACTGAGACACAGAGACACTGGGGCACTGGGGCACTGGGACACTGAGACACGGAGACACTGGGACACTAAGACACTGAGACACTGGGGCATTGGGACACTGAGACACTGAGACACTGAGACAATGAGACACTGAGGCACTGAGACACAGAGACACTGAGACACTGAGACACTGAGACACAGAGACACTGAGGCACTGGTGCACTGGGACACTGGGACACTGAGACACTGAGACACAGAGACACTGAGACACTGAGACACTGAGACACAGAGACACAGAGACACTGAGGCACTGGGGCACTGGGACACTGAGACACTGAGACACAGAGACACTGAGACACTGAGACACTGAGACACAGAGACACTGAGGCACTGGGGCACTGGGACACTGAGACACAGAGACACTGAGACACTGAGGCACTGAGACACTGAGACACTGAGACACAGAGACACTGGGACACAGAGACACTGAGACACTGAGACACTGAGACACAGAGACACAGAGACACTGAGACACTGAGACACTGAGACACTGAGACACTGAGACACTGAGACACAGAGACACTGGGACACAGAGACACTGAGACACTGAGACACAGAGACACAGAGACACTGAGACACTGAGACACTGAGACACAGAGACACTGTGACATTGAGACACTGAGACACTGAGACACAGAGACACTGGGACACTGAGACACTGAGACACAGAGACACTGAGGCACTGGGGCACTGGGACTCTGAGACACTGAGACACAGAGACACTGAGACACAGAGACACTGAGACACTGAGACACAGAGACACTGGGACAATGAGACACTGAGACACAGAGACACTGAGACACTGAGACACTGAGACACAGAGACACTGAGGCACTGGGGCACTGGGACACTGAGACATTGAGACACAGAGACACAGAGACACAGAGACACTGAGACACAGAGACACTAAGACACTGAGACACTGAGACACTGGGACACTGAGACACAGAGACACTGAGACACAGAGACACAGAGACACTGAGACACTGAGACACAGAGACACTGAGACACTGAGACACAGAGACACTGAGACACTGAGACACTGGGACATTGAGACACTGAGACACAGAGACACTGGGACACTGAGGCACTGAGACACAGAGGCACTGAGGCACTTGGGCACTGGGACACTGAGACACTGAGACACAGAGACACAGAGACACTGAGACACGGAGACACTGGGACACGAAGACACTGAGACACTGAGACACTGGGACACTGAGACACTGAGACACAGAGACACTGGGGCACTGGGGCACTGGGACACTGAGACACTGAGACACAGAGACACTGAGACACTGAGACACTGAGACACAGAGACACTGAGGCACTGGGGCACTGGGACACTGAGACACTGAGACACAGAGACACTGAGACACTGAGGCACTGAGACACTGAGACACTGAGACACAGAGACACTGGGACACTGAGACACTGAGACACTGAGACACTGAGACACAGAGACACAGAGACACTGAGACACTGAGACACAGAGACACAGAGACACTGAGACACTGAGACACTGGGGCACTGGGGCACTGGGACACTGAGACACAGAGACACTGTGACACTGAGACACTGAGACACTGAGACACAGAGACACTGGGACACTGAGACACTGAGACACAGAGACACTGAGGCACTGGGGCACTGGGACTCTGAGACACTGAGACACAGAGACACTGAGACACAGAGACACTGAGACACTGAGACACAGAGACACAGAGACACTGGGACAATGAGACACTGAGACACAGAGACACTGAGACACTGAGACACTGAGACACAGAGACACTGGGACACTGAGACACTGAGACACTGAGACACAGAGACACTGAGGCACTGAGACACAGAGACACTGAGGCACTGAGGCACTGAGACACAGAGACACTGAGGCACTGGGGCACTGGGACACTGAGACACTGAGACACTGAGACACTGAGACACAGAGACACTGGGACACTGAGACACTGAGACACTGAGACACTGAGACACAGAGACACAGAGACACTGAGACACAGAGACACTGAGACACTGAGACACTGAGACACTGAGACACTGAGACACAGAGACACAGAGACACTGAGGCACTGGGGCACTGGGACACTGAGACACTGAGACACAGAGACACAGAGACACTGAGACACTGAGACACTGAGACACAGAGACACTGAGACACTGAGACACAGAGACACTGAGACACTGAGACACTGAGACACAGAGACACTGAGACACTGGGACACTGAGGCACTGGGACACAGAGACACTGAGACACTGAGACACGGAGACACTGAGACACTGAGACACTGAGACACTGAGGCACTGAGACACAGAGACACTGAGACACTGAGACACAGAGACACTGAGGCACTGGTGCACTGGGACACTGGGACACTGAGACACTGAGACACAGAGACACTGAGACACTGAGACACTGAGACACAGATACACAGAGACACTGAGGCACTGGGGCACTGGGACACTGAGACACTGAGACACAGAGACACTGAGACACTGAGACACTGAGACACAGAGACACTGAGGCACTGGGGCACTGGGACACTGAGACACTGAGACACAGAGACACTGAGACACTGAGGCACTGAGACACTGAGACACTGAGACACAGAGACACTGGGACACTGAGACACTGAGACACTGAGACACTGAGACACAGAGACACTGAGACACTGAGACACTGAGACACAGAGACACAGAGACACTGAGACACTGAGACACTGAGACACTGGGTCACTGGGGCACTGGGACACTGAGACACAGAGACACTGTGACACTGAGACACTGAGACACTGAGACACAGAGACACTGGGACACTGAGACACTGAGACACAGAGACACTGAGGCACTGGGGCACTGGGACTCTGAGACACTGAGACACTGAGACACTGAGACACAGAGACACTGGGACAATGAGACACTGAGACACTGAGACACAGAGACACTGAGACACTGAGACACTGAGACACAGAGACACTGAGGCACTGGGGCACTGGGACATGAGACATTGAGACACAGAGACACAGAGACACTGAGACACAGAGACACTGAGACACTGAGACACAGAGACACTGGGACAATGAGACACTGAGACACTGAGACACAGAGACACTGAGACACTGAGACACTGAGACACAGAGACACTGAGGCACTGGGGCACTGGGACACTGAGACATTGAGACACAGAGACACAGAGACACTGAGACACAGAGACACTGAGACACAGAGACACAGAGACACTGAGACACTGAGACACTGAGACACAGAGACACTGAGACACTGAGGCACTGAGACACTGAGACACTGAGACACAGAGACACTGGGACACTGAGACACTGAGACACTGAGACACTGAGACACAGAGACACAGAGACACTGAGACACTGAGACACTGAGACACAGAGACACAGAGACACTGAGACACTGAGACACTGGGTCACTGGGGCACTGGGACACTGAGACACAGAGACACTGGGACACTGAGGCACTGAGACACAGAGACACTGAGGCACTGGGGCACTGGGACACTGAGACACTGAGACACTGAGACACAGAGACACAGAGACACTGAGACACTGTGACACTGAGACACTGAGACACTGAGACACTGGGACACTGAGACACTGAGACACAGAGACACTGGGACACTGAGACACTGAGACACAGAGACACTGAGGCACTGGGGCACTGGGACACTGAGACACAGAGACACTGAGACACTGAGACACTGAGACACAGAGACACTGGGACACTGAGACACTGAGACACAGAGACACTGAGACACTGAGACACTGAGACACTGAGACACAGAGACACTGAGGCACTGGGGCACTGGGACACTGAGACACTGAGACACAGAGACACTGAGACACTGAGACACTGAGACACTGAGACACAGAGACACTGGGACACTGAGACACTGAGACACTGAGACACAGAGACACAGAGACACTGAGACACTGAGACACTGAGACACTGAGACACAGAGACACTGAGGCACTGGGGCACTGGGACACTGAGACACTGAGACACAGAGACACTGAGACACTGAGATACTGAGACACTGGGACACTGAGACACTGAGACACTGAGACACAGAGACACTGAGACACTGAGACACTGAGACACTGAGGCACTGGGACACTGAGACACTGAGACACTGAGACACAGAGACACTGAGACACTGAGACACTGAGGCACTGGGGCACTGGGACACTGAGACACTGAGACACAGAGACACTGAGACACTGAGACACTGAGACACAGAGACACTGGGACACTGAGACACTGAGACACTGAGACACAGAGACACTGAGACACTGAGACACTGAGTCACAGAGACACTGAGGCACTGGGACACTGAGACACTGAGACACTGAGACACAGAGACACTGGGACACTGAGACACTGGGGCACTGGGACACTGAGACACTGAGACACAGAGACACTGAGACACTGAGACACTGAGACACAGAGACACTGGGACACTGAGACACTGAGACACAGAGACACTGAGACACTGAGACACTGAGACACTGAGACACAGAGACACTGAGGCACTGGGGCACTGGGACACTGAGACACTGAGACACAGAGACACTGAGACACTGAGACACTGAGACACTGAGACACAGAGACACTGGGACACTGAGACACTGAGACACTGAGACACAGAGACACAGAGACACTGAGACACTGAGACACTGAGACACTGAGACACAGAGACACTGAGGCACTGGGGCACTGGGACACTGAGACACTGAGACACAGAGACACTGAGACACTGAGATACTGAGACACTGGGACACTGAGACACTGAGACACTGAGACACAGAGACACTGAGACACTGAGACACTGAGACACTGAGGCACTGGGACACTGAGACACTGAGACACTGAGACACAGAGACACTGAGACACTGAGACACTGAGGCACTGGGGCACTGGGACACTGAGACACTGAGACACAGAGACACTGAGACACTGAGACACTGAGACACAGAGACACTGGGACACTGAGACACTGAGACACTGAGACACAGAGACACTGAGACACTGAGACACTGAGTCACAGAGACACTGAGGCACTGGGACACTGAGACACTGAGACACTGAGACACAGAGACACTGGGACACTGAGACACTGAGACACAGAGACCCTGAGACACTGAGACACTGAGACACTGAGACACAGAGACACTGGGACACTGAGACACTGAGACACTGAGACACAGAGACACTGAGACACTGAGACACTGAAACACTGAGACACAGAGACACAGAGACACTGAAACACTGAGACACTGAGACACAGAGACACTGAGACACTGAGACACTGAGACACTGAGACACTGGGACACTGAGACACTGAGACACTGGGGCACTGGGACACTGAGACACTGGGACACTGGGACACTGGGACACTGGGACACTGAGACACTGAGGCACTGTGACACTGAGACACTGAGACACTGAGACACAGAGACACTGGGACACTGAGACACTGAGACACAGAGACACTGGGACACTGAGACACTGAGACACTGAGACACAGAGACACTGAGACACTGAGACACTGAGTCACAGAGACACTGAGGCACTGGGACACTGAGACACTGAGACACTGAGACACAGAGACACTGGGACACTGAGACACTGAGACACAGAGACCCTGAGACACTGAGACACTGAGACACTGAGACACTGAGACACAGAGACACTGGGACACTGAGACACTGAGACACTGAGACACTGAAACACTGAGACACTGAGACACAGAGACACTGAGACACTGAGACACTGAGACACTGAGACACTGGGACACTGAGACACTGAGACACTGGGGCACTGGGACACTGAGACACTGGGACACTGGGACACTAGGACACTGGGACACTGGGACACTGAGACACTGAGACACAGAGACACTGAGGCACTGGGGCACTGGGACTCTGAGACACTGAGACACAGAGACACTGAGACACAGAGACACTGAGACACTGAGACACAGAGACACTGGGACAATGAGACACTGAGACACAGAGACACTGAGACACTGAGACACTGAGACACAGAGACACTGAGGCACTGGGGCACTGGGACACTGAGACATTGAGACACAGAGACACAGAGACACAGAGACACTGAGACACAGAGACACTAAGACACTGAGACACTGAGACACTGGGACACTGAGACACAGAGACACTGAGACACAGAGACACTGAGACACTGAGAAACTGAGACACAGAGACACTGAGGCACTGGTGCACTGGGACACTGGGACACTGAGACACAGAGACACTGAGACACTGAGACACAGAGACACTGAGGCACTGAGACACAGAGACACTGAGACACTGAGGCACAGAGACACTGAGGCACTGGGGCACTGGGGCACTGGGACACCGAGACACCGAGACACCGAGACACCGAGACACGGAGACACTGAGACACAGAGACACTGGGGCACTGGGGCACTGGGACACTGAGACACGGAGACACTGGGACACTAAGACACTGAGACACTGGGGCATTGGGACACTGAGACACTGAGACACTGAGACAATGAGACACTGAGGCACTGAGACACAGAGACACTGAGACACTGAGACACTGAGACACAGAGACACTGAGGCACTGGTGCACTGGGACACTGGGACACTGAGACACTGAGACACAGAGACACTGAGACACTGAGACACTGAGACACAGAGACACAGAGACACTGAGGCACTGGGGCACTGGGACACTGAGACACTGAGACACAGAGACACTGAGACACTGAGACACTGAGACACAGAGACACTGAGGCACTGGGGCACTGGGACACTGAGACACAGAGACACTGAGACACTGAGGCACTGAGACACTGAGACACTGAGACACAGAGACACTGGGACACAGAGACACTGAGACACTGAGACACTGAGACACAGAGACACAGAGACACTGAGACACTGAGACACTGAGACACTGAGACACTGAGACACTGAGACACTGAGACACAGAGACACTGGGACACAGAGACACTGAGACACTGAGACACAGAGACACAGAGACACTGAGACACTGAGACACTGAGACACAGAGACACTGTGACATTGAGACACTGAGACACTGAGACACAGAGACACTGGGACACTGAGACACTGAGACACAGAGACACTGAGGCACTGGGGCACTGGGACTCTGAGACACTGAGACACAGAGACACTGAGACACAGAGACACTGAGACACTGAGACACAGAGACACTGGGACAATGAGACACTGAGACACAGAGACACTGAGACACTGAGACACTGAGACACAGAGACACTGAGGCACTGGGGCACTGGGACACTGAGACATTGAGACACAGAGACACAGAGACACAGAGACACTGAGACACAGAGACACTAAGACACTGAGACACTGAGACACTGGGACACTGAGACACAGAGACACTGAGACACAGAGACACAGAGACACTGAGACACTGAGACACAGAGACACTGAGACACTGAGACACAGAGACACTGAGACACTGAGACACTGGGACATTGAGACACTGAGACACAGAGACACTGGGACACTGAGGCACTGAGACACAGAGGCACTGAGGCACTTGGGCACTGGGACACTGAGACACTGAGACACAGAGACACAGAGACACTGAGACACGGAGACACTGGGACACGAAGACACTGAGACACTGAGACACTGGGACACTGAGACACTGAGACACAGAGACACTGGGGCACTGGGGCACTGGGACACTGAGACACTGAGACACAGAGACACTGAGACACTGAGACACTGAGACACAGAGACACTGAGGCACTGGGGCACTGGGACACTGAGACACTGAGACACAGAGACACTGAGACACTGAGGCACTGAGACACTGAGACACTGAGACACAGAGACACTGGGACACTGAGACACTGAGACACTGAGACACTGAGACACAGAGACACAGAGACACAGAGACACTGAGACACTGAGACACAGAGACACAGAGACACTGAGACACTGAGACACTGGGGCACTGGGGCACTGGGACACTGAGACACAGAGACACTGTGACACTGAGACACTGAGACACTGAGACACAGAGACACTGGGACACTGAGACACTGAGACACAGAGACACTGAGGCACTGGGGCACTGGGACTCTGAGACACTGAGACACAGAGACACTGAGACACAGAGACACTGAGACACTGAGACACAGAGACACAGAGACACTGGGACAATGAGACACTGAGACACAGAGACACTGAGACACTGAGACACTGAGACACAGAGACACTGGGACACTGAGACACTGAGACACTGAGACACAGAGACACTGAGGCACTGAGACACAGAGACACTGAGGCACTGAGGCACTGAGACACAGAGACACTGAGGCACTGGGGCACTGGGACACTGAGACACTGAGACACTGAGACACTGAGACACAGAGACACTGGGACACTGAGACACTGAGACACTGAGACACTGAGACACAGAGACACAGAGACACTGAGACACTGAGACACTGAGACACAGAGACACAGAGACACTGAGACACTGAGACACTGGGACACTGGGACACTGAGACACTGAGACACTGAGACACTGAGACACTGAGACACAGAGACACAGAGACACTGAGGCACTGGGGCACTGGGACACTGAGACACTGAGACACAGAGACACAGAGACACTGAGACACTGAGACACTGAGACACAGAGACACTGAGACACTGAGACACAGAGACACTGAGACACTGAGACACTGAGACACAGAGACACTGAGACACTGGGACACTGAGGCACTGGGACACAGAGACACTGAGACACTGAGACACGGAGACACTGAGACACTGAGACACTGAGACACTGAGGCACTGAGACACAGAGACACTGAGACACTGAGACACAGAGACACTGAGGCACTGGTGCACTGGGACACTGGGACACTGAGACACTGAGACACAGAGACACTGAGACACTGAGACACTGAGACACAGATACACAGAGACACTGAGGCACTGGGGCACTGGGACACTGAGACACTGAGACACAGAGACACTGAGACACTGAGACACTGAGACACAGAGACACTGAGGCACTGGGGCACTGGGACACTGAGACACTGAGACACAGAGACACTGAGACACTGAGGCACTGAGACACTGAGACACTGAGACACAGAGACACTGGGACACTGAGACACTGAGACACTGAGACACTGAGACACAGAGACACAGAGACACTGAGACACTGAGACACTGAGACACAGAGACACAGAGACACTGAGACACTGAGACACTGAGACACTGGGTCACTGGGGCACTGGGACACTGAGACACAGAGACACTGTGACACTGAGACACTGAGACACTGAGACACAGAGACACTGGGACACTGAGACACTGAGACACAGAGACACTGAGGCACTGGGGCACTGGGACTCTGAGACACTGAGACACTGAGACACTGAGACACAGAGACACTGGGACAATGAGACACTGAGACACTGAGACACAGAGACACTGAGACACTGAGACACTGAGACACAGAGACACTGAGGCACTGGGGCACTGGGACATGAGACATTGAGACACAGAGACACAGAGACACTGAGACACAGAGACACTGAGACACTGAGACACAGAGACACTGGGACAATGAGACACTGAGACACTGAGACACAGAGACACTGAGACACTGAGACACTGAGACACAGAGACACTGAGGCACTGGGGCACTGGGACACTGAGACATTGAGACACAGAGACACAGAGACACTGAGACACAGAGACACTGAGACACAGAGACACAGAGACACTGAGACACTGAGACACTGAGACACAGAGACACTGAGACACTGAGGCACTGAGACACTGAGACACTGAGACACAGAGACACTGGGACACTGAGACACTGAGACACTGAGACACTGAGACACAGAGACACAGAGACACTGAGACACTGAGACACTGAGACACAGAGACACAGAGACACTGAGACACTGAGACACTGGGTCACTGGGGCACTGGGACACTGAGACACAGAGACACTGGGACACTGAGGCACTGAGACACAGAGACACTGAGGCACTGGGGCACTGGGACACTGAGACACTGAGACACTGAGACACAGAGACACAGAGACACTGAGACACTGTGACACTGAGACACTGAGACACTGAGACACTGGGACACTGAGACACTGAGACACAGAGACACTGGGACACTGAGACACTGAGACACAGAGACACTGAGGCACTGGGGCACTGGGACACTGAGACACAGAGACACTGAGACACTGAGACACTGAGACACAGAGACACTGGGACACTGAGACACTGAGACACAGAGACACTGAGACACTGAGACACTGAGACACTGAGACACAGAGACACTGAGGCACTGGGGCACTGGGACACTGAGACACTGAGACACAGAGACACTGAGACACTGAGACACTGAGACACTGAGACACAGAGACACTGGGACACTGAGACACTGAGACACTGAGACACAGAGACACAGAGACACTGAGACACTGAGACACTGAGACACAGAGACACTGAGGCACTGGGGCACTGGGACACTGAGACACTGAGACACAGAGACACTGAGACACTGAGATACTGAGACACTGGGACACTGAGACACTGAGACACTGAGACACAGAGACACTGAGACACTGAGACACTGAGACACTGAGGCACTGGGACACTGAGACACTGAGACACTGAGACACAGAGACACTGAGACACTGAGACACTGAGGCACTGGGGCACTGGGACACTGAGACACTGAGACACAGAGACACTGAGACACTGAGACACTGAGACACAGAGACACTGGGACACTGAGACACTGAGACACTGAGACACAGAGACACTGAGACACTGAGACACTGAGTCACAGAGACACTGAGGCACTGGGACACTGAGACACTGAGACACTGAGACACAGAGACACTGGGACACTGAGACACTGGGGCACTGGGACACTGAGACACTGAGACACAGAGACACTGAGACACTGAGACACTGAGACACAGAGACACTGGGACACTGAGACACTGAGACACAGAGACACTGAGACACTGAGACACTGAGACACTGAGACACAGAGACACTGAGGCACTGGGGCACTGGGACACTGAGACACTGAGACACAGAGACACTGAGACACTGAGACACTGAGACACTGAGACACAGAGACACTGGGACACTGAGACACTGAGACACTGAGACACAGAGACACAGAGACACTGAGACACTGAGACACTGAGACACTGAGACACAGAGACACTGAGGCACTGGGGCACTGGGACACTGAGACACTGAGACACAGAGACACTGAGACACTGAGATACTGAGACACTGGGACACTGAGACACTGAGACACTGAGACACAGAGACACTGAGACACTGAGACACTGAGACACTGAGGCACTGGGACACTGAGACACTGAGACACTGAGACACAGAGACACTGAGACACTGAGACACTGAGGCACTGGGGCACTGGGACACTGAGACACTGAGACACAGAGACACTGAGACACTGAGACACTGAGACACAGAGACACTGGGACACTGAGACACTGAGACACTGAGACACAGAGACACTGAGACACTGAGACACTGAGTCACAGAGACACTGAGGCACTGGGACACTGAGACACTGAGACACTGAGACACAGAGACACTGGGACACTGAGACACTGAGACACAGAGACCCTGAGACACTGAGACACTGAGACACTGAGACACAGAGACACTGGGACACTGAGACACTGAGACACTGAGACACAGAGACACTGAGACACTGAGACACTGAAACACTGAGACACAGAGACACAGAGACACTGAAACACTGAGACACTGAGACACAGAGACACTGAGACACTGAGACACTGAGACACTGAGACACTGGGACACTGAGACACTGAGACACTGGGGCACTGGGACACTGAGACACTGGGACACTGGGACACTGGGACACTGGGACACTGAGACACTGAGGCACTGTGACACTGAGACACTGAGACACTGAGACACAGAGACACTGGGACACTGAGACACTGAGACACAGAGACACTGGGACACTGAGACACTGAGACACTGAGACACAGAGACACTGAGACACTGAGACACTGAGTCACAGAGACACTGAGGCACTGGGACACTGAGACACTGAGACACTGAGACACAGAGACACTGGGACACTGAGACACTGAGACACAGAGACCCTGAGACACTGAGACACTGAGACACTGAGACACTGAGACACAGAGACACTGGGACACTGAGACACTGAGACACTGAGACACAGAGACACTGAGACACTGAGACACTGAAACACTGAGACACAGAGACACAGAGACACTGAAACACTGAGACACTGAGACACAGAGACACTGAGACACTGAGACACTGAGACACTGAGACACTGGGACACTGAGACACTGAGACACTGGGGCACTGGGACACTGAGACACTGGGACACTGGGACACTGGGACACTGGGACACTGAGACACTGAGGCACTGTGACACTGAGACACTGAGACACTGAGACACAGAGACACTGGGACACTGAGACACTGAGACACAGAGACACTGGGACACTGAGACACTGAGACACAGAGACACTGAGGCACTGGGGCACTGGGACACTGAGACACTGAGACACAGAGACACTGAGACACTGAGACACTGAGACACAGAGACACTGGGACACTGAGACACTGAGACACTGAGACACAGAGACACAGAGACACTGAGACACAGAGACACTGAGACACTGAGACACTGGGACACTGAGACACTGAGACACTGGGACACTGAGGCACTGGGGCACTGGGACACTGAGACACTGAGACACAGAGACACTGAGACACTGAGGCACTGAGACACTGTGACACTGAGACACTAAGACACAGAGACACTGGGACACTGAGACACTGAGACACAGATACACTGAGGCACTGGGGCACTGGGACACTGAGACACTGAGGCACAGAGACACTGAGACACTGAGACACTGAGACACTGAGACACAGAGACACTGGGACACTGAGACACTGAGACACTGAGACACAGAGACACAGAGACACTGAGACACTGAGACACTGAGACACAGAGACACAGAGGCACTGGGGCACTGGGACACTGAGACACTGAGACACAGAGACACAGAGACACTGAGACACTGAGACACAGAGACACTGAGACACTGAGACACAGAGACAATGAGACACTGAGACACTGGGACACTGAGACACTGAGACACAGAGACACTGGGACACTGAGGCACTGGGGCACTGGGACACTGAGACACTGAGACACAGAGACACTGAGACACTGAGACACTGGGGCACTGGGACACTAAGACACTGAGACACAGAGACACAGAGACACTGAGACACAGAGACACTGAAACACTGAGACACTGAGACACAGAGACACTGAGACACTGAGACACTGAGACACTGGGACACTGAGACACTGAGACACTGGGGCACTGGGACACTGAGACACTGAGACACAGAGACACTGAGACACTGAGACACAGAGACACTGAGACACAGAGACACTGAGACACTGAGACACTGAGACACTGAGGCACTGGGGCACTGGGGCACTGGGACACTGAGACACTGAGACACTGAGACACTGAAACACTGAGACACTGAGACACTGAGACACTGAGACACTGAGACACTGAGACACTGAGACACTGAGACACTGGGACACTGAGACACTGAGACACTGGGACACTGAGACACTGAGACACAGAGACACTGAGACACTGAGACACAGAGACACTGAGACACAGAGACACAGAGACACTGAGACACTGAGACACTGAGACACTGGGACACTGAGGCACTGAGACACTGGGACACTGAGACACTGAGACACAGAGACACTGAGACACTGAGACACAGAGACACTGAGACACAGAGACACTGAGACACTGAGACACTGAGACACAGAGACACTGAGGCACTGGGGCACAGGGGCACTGGGACACTGAGACACTGAGACACTGAGACACTGAAACACTGAGACACAGAGACACTGAAACACTGAGACACTGAGACACAGAGACACTGAGACACTGAGACACTGAGACACTGGGACACTGAGACACTGAGACACTGGGGCAATGGGACACTGAGACACTGAGACACTGGGACACTGGGACACTGGGACACTGAGACACTGAGGCACTGGGACACTGAGACACTGAGACACAGAGACACTGGGACACTGAGGCACTGAGACACAGAGACACTGAGGCACTGGGGCACTGGGACACTGAGACACTGAGACACTGAGACACAGAGACACAGAGACACTGAGACACTGTGACACTGAGACACTGAGACACTGAGACACAGAGACACTGGGACACTGAGACACTGAGACACAGAGACACTGGGACACTGAGACACTGAGACACAGAGACACTGAGGCACTGGGGCACTGGGACACTGGGACACTGAGACACTGAGACACAGAGACACTGAGACACTGAGACACTGAGACACAGATACACAGAGACACTGAGGCACTGGGGCACTGGGACACTGAGACACTGAGACACAGAGACACTGAGACACTGAGACACTGAGACACTGAGACACAGAGACACTGAGGCACTGGGGCACTGGGACACTGAGACACTGAGACACAGAGACACTGAGACACTGAGGCACTGAGACACTGAGACACTGAGACACAGAGACACTGGGACACTGAGACACTGAGACACTGAGACACTGAGACACAGAGACACAGAGACACTGAGACACTGAGACACTGAGACACAGAGACACAGAGACACTGAGACACTGAGACACTGAGACACTGGGTCACTGGGGCACTGGGACACTGAGACACAGAGACACTGTGACACTGAGACACTGAGACACTGAGACACTGGGACACTGAGACACTGAGACACAGAGACACTGAGGCACTGGGGCACTGGGACTCTGAGACACTGAGACACTGAGACACTGAGACACAGAGACACTGGGACAATGAGACACTGAGACACTGAGACACAGAGACACTGAGACACTGAGACACTGAGACACAGAGACACTGAGGCACTGGGGCACTGGGACACTGAGACATTGAGACACAGAGACACAGAGACACTGAGACACAGAGACACTGAGACACTGAGACACAGAGACACTGGGACAATGAGACACTGAGACACTGAGACACAGAGACACTGAGACACTGAGACACTGAGACACAGAGACACTGAGGCACTGGGGCACTGGGACACTGAGACATTGAGACACAGAGACACAGAGACACTGAGACACAGAGACACTGAGACACAGAGACACAGAGACACTGAGACACTGAGACACTGAGACACAGAGACACTGAGACACTGAGGCACTGAGACACTGAGACACTGAGACACAGAGACACTGGGACACTGAGACACTGAGACACTGAGACACTGAGACACAGAGACACAGAGACACTGAGACACTGAGACACAGAGACACTGAGACACTGAGACACTGAGACACTGGGTCACTGGGGCACTGGGACACTGAGACACAGAGACACTGGGACACTGAGGCACTGAGACACAGAGACACTGAGGCACTGGGGCACTGGGACACTGAGACACTGAGACACTGAGACACAGAGACACAGAGACACTGAGACACTGAGACACTGGGACACTGAGACACTGAGACACAGAGACACTGGGACACTGAGACACTGAGACACAGAGACACTGAGGCACTGGGGCACTGGGACACTGAGACACAGAGACACTGAGACACTGAGACACTGAGACACAGAGACACTGGGACACTGAGACACTGAGACACAGAGACACTGAGACACTGAGACACTGAGACACTGAGACACAGAGACACTGAGGCACTGGGGCACTGGGACACTGAGACACTGAGACACAGAGACACTGAGACACTGAGACACTGAGACACAGAGACACTGGGACACTGAGACACTGAGACACTGAGACACAGAGACACAGAGACACTGAGACACTGAGACACTGAGACACTGAGACACAGAGACACTGAGGCACTGGGGCACTGGGACACTGAGACACTGAGACACAGAGACACTGAGACACTGAGATACTGAGACACTGGGACACTGAGACACTGAGACACTGAGACACAGAGACACTGAGACACTGAGACACTGAGACACTGAGGCACTGGGACACTGAGACACTGAGACACTGAGACACAGAGACACTGAGACACTGAGACACTGAGGCACTGGGGCACTGGGACACTGAGACACTGAGACACAGAGACACTGAGACACTGAGACACTGAGACACAGAGACACTGGGACACTGAGACACTGAGACACTGAGACACAGAGACACTGAGACACTGAGACACTGAGACACAGAGACACTGAGGCACTGGGACACTGAGACACTGAGACACTGAGACACAGAGACACTGGGACACTGAGACACTGAGACACAGAGACCCTGAGACACTGAGACACTGAGACACTGAGACACAGAGACACTGGGACACTGAGACACTGAGACACTGAGACACAGAGACACTGAGACACTGAGACACTGAAACACTGAGACACAGAGACACTGAAACACTGAGACACTGAGACACAGAGACACTGAGACACTGAGACACTGAGACACTGGGACACTGAGACACTGAGACACTGGGGCACTGGGACACTGAGACACTGGGACACTGGGACACTGGGACACTGGGACACTGAGACACTGAGGCACTGTGACACTGAGACACTGAGACACTGAGACACAGAGACACTGGGACACTGAGACACTGAGACACAGAGACACTGGGACACTGAGACACTGAGACACAGAGACACTGAGGCACTGGGGCACTGGGACACTGAGACACTGAGACACAGAGACACTGAGACACTGAGACACTGAGACACAGAGACACTGGGACACTGAGACACTGAGACACTGAGACACAGAGACACAGAGACACTGAGACACAGAGACACTGAGACACTGAGACACTGGGACACTGAGACACTGAGACACTGGGACACTGAGGCACTGGGGCACTGGGACACTGAGACACTGAGACACAGAGACACTGAGACACTGAGGCACTGAGACACTGTGACACTGAGACACTAAGACACAGAGACACTGGGACACTGAGACACTGAGACACAGATACACTGAGGCACTGGGGCACTGGGACACTGAGACACTGAGGCACAGAGACACTGAGACACTGAGACACTGAGACACTGAGACACTGAGACACAGAGACACTGGGACACTGAGACACTGAGACACTGAGACACAGAGACACAGAGACACTGAGACACTGAGACACTGAGACACAGAGACACAGAGGCACTGGGGCACTGGGACACTGAGACACTGAGACACAGAGACACAGAGACACTGAGACACTGAGACACAGAGACACTGAGACACTGAGACACAGAGACAATGAGACACTGAGACACTGGGACACTGAGACACTGAGACACAGAGACACTGGGACACTGAGGCACTGGGGCACTGGGACACTGAGACACTGAGACACAGAGACACTGAGCCACTGAGACACTGGGGCACTGGGACACTAAGACACTGAGACACAGAGACACAGAGACACTGAGACACAGAGACACAGAGACAATGAGACACTGAGACACTGGGACACTGAGACACTGAGACACAGAGACACTGGGACACTGAGGCACTGGGGCACTGGGACACTGAGACACTGAGACACAGAGACACTGAGACACTGAGACACTGGGGCACTGGGACACTAAGACACTGAGACACAGAGACACAGAGACACTGAGACACAGAGACACTGAAACACTGAGACACTGAGACACAGAGACACTGAGACACTGAGACACTGAGACACTGGGACACTGAGACACTGAGACACAGGGGCACTGGGACACTGAGACACTGAGACACAGAGACACTGAGACACTGAGACACAGAGACACTGAGACACAGAGACACTGAGACACTGAGACACTGAGACACTGAGGCACTGGGGCACTGGGGCACTGGGACACTGAGACACTGAGACACTGAGACACTGAAACACTGAGACACTGAGACACTGAGACACTGAGACACTGAGACACTGAGACACTGAGACACTGAGACACTGGGACACTGAGACACTGAGACACTGGGACACTGAGACACTGAGACACAGAGACACTGAGACACTGAGACACAGAGACACTGAGACACAGAGACACAGAGACACTGAGACACTGAGACACTGAGACACTGGGACACTGAGGCACTGAGACACTGGGACACTGAGACACTGAGACACAGAGACACTGAGACACTGAGACACAGAGACACTGAGACACAGAGACACTGAGACACTGAGACACTGAGACACAGAGACACTGAGGCACTGGGGCACAGGGGCACTGGGACACTGAGACACTGAGACACTGAGACACTGAAACACTGAGACACAGAGACACTGAAACACTGAGACTCTGAGACACAGAGACACTGAGACACTGAGACACTGAGACACTGGGACACTGAGACACTGAGACACTGGGGCAATGGGACACTGAGACACTGAGACACTGGGACACTGGGACACTGGGACACTGAGACACTGAGGCACTGGGACACTGAGACACTGAGACACAGAGACACTGGGACACTGAGGCACTGAGACACAGAGACACTGAGGCACTGGGGCACTGGGACACTGAGACACTGAGACACTGAGACACAGAGACACAGAGACACTGAGACACTGTGACACTGAGACACTGAGACACTGAGACACAGAGACACTGGGACACTGAGACACTGAGACACAGAGACACTGGGACACTGAGACACTGAGACACAGAGACACTGAGGCACTGGGGCACTGGGACACTGAGACACAGAGACACTGAGACACTGAGACACTGAGACACAGAGACACTGGGACACTGAGACACTGAGACACAGAGACACTGAGACACTGAGACACTGAGACACTGAGACACAGAGACACTGAGGCACTGGGGCACTGGGACACTGAGACACTGAGACACAGAGACACTGAGACACTGAGACACTGAGACACTGAGACACAGAGACACTGGGACACTGAGACACTGAGACACTGAGACACAGAGACACAGAGACACAGAGACACTGAGACACTGAGACACTGAGGCACTGGGGCACTGGGACACTGAGACACTGAGACACAGAGACACTGAGACACTGAGACACTGAGACACAGAGACACTGGGACACTGAGACACTGAGACACTGAGACACAGAGACACTGAGACACTGAGACACTGAGACACAGAGACACTGAGGCACTGGGACACTGAGACACTGAGACACTGAGACACAGAGACACTGGGACACTGAGACACTGAGACACAGAGACCCTGAGACACTGAGACACTGAGACACTGAGACACAGAGACACTGGGACACTGAGACACTGAGACACGGAGACACAGAGACACTGAGACACTGAGACACAGAGACACTGAGACACTGAGACACTGAGACACTGAGACACAGAGACACTGGGACACTGAGACACTGAGACACTGAGACACTGAGACACTGAGACACTGAGACACAGAGACACTGAGGCACTGGGACACTGAGACACTGAGACACTGAGACACAGAGACACTGGGACACTGAGACACTGAGACACAGAGACCCTGAGACACAGAGACACTGAGACACTGAGACACTGAGACACTGAGACACAGAGACACCGAGGCACTGGGGCACTGGGACACTGAGACACAGAGACACTGAGACACTGAGACACTGAGACACTGAGACACAGAGACACTGGGACACTGAGACACTGAGACACTGAGACACAGAGACACAGAGACACAGAGACACTGAGACACTGAGACACTGAGACACTGGGGCACTGGGACACTGAGACACTGAGACACAGAGACACTGAGACACTGAGACACTGAGACACAGAGACACTGGGACACTGAGACACTGAGACACTGAGACACAGAGACACTGAGACACTGAGACACTGAGACACAGAGACACTGAGGCACTGGGACACTGAGACACTGAGACACTGAGACACAGAGACACTGGGACACTGAGACACTGAGACACAGAGACCCTGAGACACTGAGACACTGAGACACTGAGACACAGAGACACTGGGACACTGAGACACTGAGACACTGAGACACAGAGACACTGAGACACTGAGACACTGAAACACTGAGACACAGAGACACTGAAACACTGAGACACTGAGACACAGAGACACTGAGACACTGAGACACTGGGACACTGAGACACTGAGACACTGGGGCACTGGGACACTGAGACACTGGGACACTGGGACACTGGGACACTGAGACACTGGGGCACTGGGACACTGAGACACTGGGACACTGGGACACTGGGACACTGGGACACTGAGACACTGAGGCACTGTGACACTGAGACACTGAGACACTGAGACACAGAGACACTGGGACACTGAGACACTGAGACACAGAGACACTGGGACACTGAGACACTGAGACACAGAGACACTGAGGCACTGGGGCACTGGGACACTGAGACACTGAGACACAGAGACACTGAGACACTGAGACACTGAGACACAGAGACACTGGGACACTGAGACACTGAGACACTGAGACACAGAGACACAGAGACACTGAGACACAGAGACACTGAGACACTGAGACACTGGGACACTGAGACACTGAGACACTGGGACACTGAGGCACTGGGGCACTGGGACACTGAGACACTGAGACACAGAGACACTGAGACACTGAGGCACTGAGACACTGTGACACTGAGACACTAAGACACAGAGACACTGGGACACTGAGACACTGAGACACAGATACACTGAGGCACTGGGGCACTGGGACACTGAGACACTGAGGCACAGAGACACTGAGACACTGAGACACTGAGACACTGAGACACAGAGACACTGGGACACTGAGACACTGAGACACTGAGACACAGAGACACAGAGACACTGAGACACTGAGACACTGAGACACAGAGACACAGAGGCACTGGGGCACTGGGACACTGAGACACTGAGACACAGAGACACAGAGACACTGAGACACTGAGACACAGAGACACTGAGACACTGAGACACAGAGACAATGAGACACTGAGACACTGGGACACTGAGACACTGAGACACAGAGACACTGGGACACTGAGGCACTGGGGCACTGGGACACTGAGACACTGAGACACAGAGACACTGAGACACTGAGACACTGGGGCACTGGGACACTAAGACACTGAGACACAGAGACACAGAGACACTGAGACACAGAGACACTGAAACACTGAGACACTGAGACACAGAGACACTGAGACACTGAGACACTGAGACACTGGGACACTGAGACACTGAGACACTGGGGCACTGGGACACTGAGACACTGAGACACAGAGACACTGAGACACTGAGACACAGAGACACTGAGACACAGAGACACTGAGACACTGAGACACTGAGACACTGAGGCACTGGGGCACTGGGGCACTGGGACACTGAGACACTGAGACACTGAGACACTGAAACACTGAGACACTGAGACACTGAGACACTGAGACACTGAGACACTGAGACACTGAGACACTGAGACACTGGGACACTGAGACACTGGGACACTGAGACACTGAGACACAGAGACACTGAGACACTGAGACACAGAGACACTGAGACACAGAGACACTGAGACACAGAGACACAGAGACACTGAGACACTGAGACACTGAGACACTGGGACACTGAGGCACTGAGACACTGGGACACTGAGACACTGAGACACAGAGACACTGAGACACTGAGACACAGAGACACTGAGACACAGAGACACTGAGACACTGAGACACTGAGACACAGAGACACTGAGGCACTGGGGCACAGGGGCACTGGGACACTGAGACACTGAGACACTGAGACACTGAAACACTGAGACACAGAGACACTGAAACACTGAGACACTGAGACACAGAGACACTGAGACACTGAGACACTGAGACACTGGGACACTGAGACACTGAGACACTGGGGCAATGGGACACTGAGACACTGAGACACTGGGACACTGGGACACTGGGACACTGAGACACTGAGGCACTGGGACACTGAGACACTGAGACACAGAGACACTGGGACACTGAGGCACTGAGACACAGAGACACTGAGGCACTGGGGCACTGGGACACTGAGACACTGAGACACTGAGACACAGAGACACAGAGACACTGAGACACTGTGACACTGAGACACTGAGACACTGAGACACAGAGACACTGGGACACTGAGACACTGAGACACAGAGACACTGGGACACTGAGACACTGAGACACAGAGACACTGAGGCACTGGGGCACTGGGACACTGGGACACTGAGACACTGAGACACAGAGACACTGAGACACTGAGACACTGAGACACAGATACACAGAGACACTGAGGCACTGGGACACTGAGACACTGAGACACAGAGACACTGAGACACTGAGACACTGAGACACTGAGACACAGAGACACTGAGGCACTGGGGCACTGGGACACTGAGACACTGAGACACAGAGACACTGAGACACTGAGGCACTGAGACACTGAGACACTGAGACACAGAGACACTGGGACACTGAGACACTGAGACACTGAGACACTGAGACACAGAGACACAGAGACACTGAGACACTGAGACACTGAGACACAGAGACACAGAGACACTGAGACACTGAGACACTGAGACACTGGGTCACTGGGGCACTGGGACACTGAGACACAGAGACACTGTGACACTGAGACACTGAGACACTGAGACACTGGGACACTGAGACACTGAGACACAGAGACACTGAGGCACTGGGGCACTGGGACTCTGAGACACTGAGACACTGAGACACTGAGACACTGAGACACAGAGACACTGGGACAATGAGACACTGAGACACTGAGACACAGAGACACTGAGACACTGAGACACTGAGACACAGAGACACTGAGGCACTGGGGCACTGGGACACTGAGACATTGAGACACAGAGACACAGAGACACTGAGACACAGAGACACTGAGACACTGAGACACAGAGACACTGGGACAATGAGACACTGAGACACTGAGACACAGAGACACTGAGACACTGAGACACTGAGACACAGAGACACTGAGGCACTGGGGCACTGGGACACTGAGACATTGAGACACAGAGACACAGAGACACTGAGACACAGAGACACTGAGACACAGAGACACAGAGACACTGAGACACTGAGACACTGAGACACAGAGACACTGAGACACTGAGGCACTGAGACACTGAGACACTGAGACACAGAGACACTGGGACACTGAGACACTGAGACACTGAGACACTGAGACACAGAGACACAGAGACACTGAGACACTGAGACACAGAGACACTGAGACACTGAGACACTGAGACACTGGGTCACTGGGGCACTGGGACACTGAGACACAGAGACACTGGGACACTGAGGCACTGAGACACAGAGACACTGAGGCACTGGGGCACTGGGACACTGAGACACTGGGACACTGAGACACAGAGACACAGAGACACTGAGACACTGAGACACTGGGACACTGAGACACTGAGACACAGAGACACTGGGACACTGAGACACTGAGACACAGAGACACTGAGGCACTGGGGCACTGGGACACTGAGACACAGAGACACTGAGACACTGAGACACTGAGACACAGAGACACTGGGACACTGAGACACTGAGACACAGAGACACTGAGACACTGAGACACTGAGACACTGAGACACAGAGACACTGAGGCACTGGGACACTGAGACACTGAGACACAGAGACACTGAGACACTGAGACACTGAGACACTGAGACACAGAGACACTGGGACACTGAGACACTGAGACACTGAGACACAGAGACACAGAGACACTGAGACACTGAGACACTGAGACACTGAGACACAGAGACACTGAGGCACTGGGGCACTGGGACACTGAGACACTGAGACACAGAGACACTGAGACACTGAGATACTGAGACACTGGGACACTGAGACACTGAGACACTGAGACACAGAGACACTGAGACACTGAGACACTGAGACACTGAGGCACTGGGACACTGAGACACTGAGACACTGAGACACAGAGACACTGAGACACTGAGACACTGAGGCAC
Organism: Pristiophorus japonicus; assembly: GCF_044704955.1. NCBI lineage: Eukaryota > Metazoa > Chordata > Chondrichthyes > Pristiophoridae > Pristiophorus > Pristiophorus japonicus. Next base: position 10,240 of record NW_027254854.1, on the reverse strand, counting down.
TGGGGCACTGGGACACTGAGACACTGAGACACAGAGACACTGAGACACTGAGACACTGAGACACAGAGACACTGGGACACTGAGACACTGAGACACTGAGACACAGAGACACTGAGACACTGAGACACTGAGACACAGAGACACTGAGGCACTGGGACACTGAGACACTGAGACACTGAGACACAGAGACACTGGGACACTGAGACACTGAGACACAGAGACCCTGAGACACTGAGACACTGAGACACTGAGACACAGAGACACTGGGACACTGAGACACTGAGACACTGAGACACAGAGACACTGAGACACTGAGACACTGAAACACTGAGACACAGAGACACTGAAACACTGAGACACTGAGACACAGAGACACTGAGACACTGAGACACTGAGACACTGGGACACTGAGACACTGAGACACTGGGGCACTGGGACACTGAGACACTGGGACACTGGGACACTGGGACACTGGGACACTGAGACACTGAGGCACTGTGACACTGAGACACTGAGACACTGAGACACAGAGACACTGGGACACTGAGACACTGAGACACAGAGACACTGGGACACTGAGACACTGAGACACAGAGACACTGAGGCACTGGGGCACTGGGACACTGAGACACTGAGACACAGAGACACTGAGACACTGAGACACTGAGACACAGAGACACTGGGACACTGAGACACTGAGACACTGAGACACAGAGACACAGAGACACTGAGACACAGAGACACTGAGACACTGAGACACTGGGACACTGAGACACTGAGACACTGGGACACTGAGGCACTGGGGCACTGGGACACTGAGACACTGAGACACAGAGACACTGAGACACTGAGGCACTGAGACACTGTGACACTGAGACACTAAGACACAGAGACACTGGGACACTGAGACACTGAGACACAGATACACTGAGGCACTGGGGCACTGGGACACTGAGACACTGAGGCACAGAGACACTGAGACACTGAGACACTGAGACACTGAGACACTGAGACACAGAGACACTGGGACACTGAGACACTGAGACACTGAGACACAGAGACACAGAGACACTGAGACACTGAGACACTGAGACACAGAGACACAGAGGCACTGGGGCACTGGGACACTGAGACACTGAGACACAGAGACACAGAGACACTGAGACACTGAGACACAGAGACACTGAGACACTGAGACACAGAGACAATGAGACACTGAGACACTGGGACACTGAGACACTGAGACACAGAGACACTGGGACACTGAGGCACTGGGGCACTGGGACACTGAGACACTGAGACACAGAGACACTGAGACACTGAGACACTGGGGCACTGGGACACTAAGACACTGAGACACAGAGACACAGAGACACTGAGACACAGAGACACAGAGACAATGAGACACTGAGACACTGGGACACTGAGACACTGAGACACAGAGACACTGGGACACTGAGGCACTGGGGCACTGGGACACTGAGACACTGAGACACAGAGACACTGAGACACTGAGACACTGGGGCACTGGGACACTAAGACACTGAGACACAGAGACACAGAGACACTGAGACACAGAGACACTGAAACACTGAGACACTGAGACACAGAGACACTGAGACACTGAGACACTGAGACACTGGGACACTGAGACACTGAGACACTGGGGCACTGGGACACTGAGACACTGAGACACAGAGACACTGAGACACTGAGACACAGAGACACTGAGACACAGAGACACTGAGACACTGAGACACTGAGACACTGAGGCACTGGGGCACTGGGGCACTGGGACACTGAGACACTGAGACACTGAGACACTGAAACACTGAGACACTGAGACACTGAGACACTGAGACACTGAGACACTGAGACACTGAGACACTGAGACACTGGGACACTGAGACACTGAGACACTGGGACACTGAGACACTGAGACACAGAGACACTGAGACACTGAGACACAGAGACACTGAGACACAGAGACACAGAGACACTGAGACACTGAGACACTGAGACACTGGGACACTGAGGCACTGAGACACTGGGACACTGAGACACTGAGACACAGAGACACTGAGACACTGAGACACAGAGACACTGAGACACAGAGACACTGAGACACTGAGACACTGAGACACAGAGACACTGAGGCACTGGGGCACAGGGGCACTGGGACACTGAGACACTGAGACACTGAGACACTGAAACACTGAGACACAGAGACACTGAAACACTGAGACACTGAGACACAGAGACACTGAGACACTGAGACACTGAGACACTGGGACACTGAGACACTGAGACACTGGGGCAATGGGACACTGAGACACTGAGACACTGGGACACTGGGACACTGGGACACTGAGACACTGAGGCACTGGGACACTGAGACACTGAGACACAGAGACACTGGGACACTGAGGCACTGAGACACAGAGACACTGAGGCACTGGGGCACTGGGACACTGAGACACTGAGACACTGAGACACAGAGACACAGAGACACTGAGACACTGTGACACTGAGACACTGAGACACTGAGACACAGAGACACTGGGACACTGAGACACTGAGACACAGAGACACTGGGACACTGAGACACTGAGACACAGAGACACTGAGGCACTGGGGCACTGGGACACTGAGACACAGAGACACTGAGACACTGAGACACTGAGACACAGAGACACTGGGACACTGAGACACTGAGACACAGAGACACTGAGACACTGAGACACTGAGACACTGAGACACAGAGACACTGAGGCACTGGGGCACTGGGACACTGAGACACTGAGACACAGAGACACTGAGACACTGAGACACTGAGACACTGAGACACAGAGACACTGGGACACTGAGACACTGAGACACTGAGACACAGAGACACAGAGACACAGAGACACTGAGACACTGAGACACTGAGGCACTGGGGCACTGGGACACTGAGACACTGAGACACAGAGACACTGAGACACTGAGACACTGAGACACAGAGACACTGGGACACTGAGACACTGAGACACTGAGACACAGAGACACTGAGACACTGAGACACTGAGACACAGAGACACTGAGGCACTGGGACACTGAGACACTGAGACACTGAGACACAGAGACACTGGGACACTGAGACACTGAGACACAGAGACCCTGAGACACTGAGACACTGAGACACTGAGACACAGAGACACTGGGACACTGAGACACTGAGACACGGAGACACAGAGACACTGAGACACTGAGACACAGAGACACTGAGACACTGAGACACTGAGACACTGAGACACAGAGACACTGGGACACTGAGACACTGAGACACTGAGACACAGAGACACTGAGACACTGAGACACTGAGACACAGAGACACTGAGGCACTGGGACACTGAGACACTGAGACACTGAGACACAGAGACACTGGGACACTGAGACACTGAGACACAGAGACCCTGAGACACTGAGACACTGAGACACTGAGACACAGAGACACTGGGACACTGAGACACTGAGACACGGAGACACAGAGACACTGAGACACTGAGACACAGAGACACTGAGACACTGAGACACTGAGACACAGAGACACTGGGACACTGAGACACTGAGACACTGAGACACAGAGACACTGAGACACTGAGACACTGAGACACAGAGACACTGAGGCACTGGGACACTGAGACACTGAGACACTGAGACACAGAGACACTGGGACACTGAGACACTGAGACACAGAGACCCTGAGACACAGAGACACTGAGACACTGAGACACTGAGACACTGAGACACAGAGACACCGAGGCACTGGGGCACTGGGACACTGAGACACAGAGACACTGAGACACTGAGACACTGAGACACTGAGACACAGAGACACTGGGACACTGAGACACTGAGACACTGAGACACAGAGACACAGAGACACAGAGACACTGAGACACTGAGACACTGAGACACTGGGGCACTGGGACACTGAGACACTGAGACACAGAGACACTGAGACACTGAGACACTGAGACACAGAGACACTGGGACACTGAGACACTGAGACACTGAGACACAGAGACACTGAGACACTGAGACACTGAGACACAGAGACACTGAGGCACTGGGACACTGAGACACTGAGACACTGAGACACAGAGACACTGGGACACTGAGACACTGAGACACAGAGACCCTGAGACACTGAGACACTGAGACACTGAGACACAGAGACACTGGGACACTGAGACACTGAGACACTGAGACACAGAGACACTGAGACACTGAGACACTGAAACACTGAGACACAGAGACACTGAAACACTGAGACACTGAGACACAGAGACACTGAGACACTGAGACACTGAGACACTGGGACACTGAGACACTGAGACACTGGGGCACTGGGACACTGAGACACTGGGACACTGGGACACTGGGACACTGGGACACTGAGACACTGAGGCACTGTGACACTGAGACACTGAGACACTGAGACACAGAGACACTGGGACACTGAGACACTGAGACACAGAGACACTGGGACACTGAGACACTGAGACACAGAGACACTGAGGCACTGGGGCACTGGGACACTGAGACACTGAGACACAGAGACACTGAGACACTGAGACACTGAGACACAGAGACACTGGGACACTGAGACACTGAGACACTGAGACACAGAGACACAGAGACACTGAGACACAGAGACACTGAGACACTGAGACACTGGGACACTGAGACACTGAGACACTGGGACACTGAGGCACTGGGGCACTGGGACACTGAGACACTGAGACACAGAGACACTGAGACACTGAGGCACTGAGACACTGTGACACTGAGACACTAAGACACAGAGACACTGGGACACTGAGACACTGAGACACAGATACACTGAGGCACTGGGGCACTGGGACACTGAGACACTGAGGCACAGAGACACTGAGAAACTGAGACACTGAGACACTGAGACACTGAGACACAGAGACACTGGGACACTGAGACACTGAGACACTGAGACACAGAGACACAGAGACACTGAGACACTGAGACACTGAGACACTGAGGCACTGGGGCACTGGGACACTGAGACACTGAGACACAGAGACACTGAGACACTGAGACACTGAGACACAGAGACACTGGGACACTGAGACACTGAGACACTGAGACACAGAGACACTGAGACACTGAGACACTGAGACACAGAGACACTGAGGCACTGGGACACTGAGACACTGAGACACTGAGACACAGAGACACTGGGACACTGAGACACTGAGACACAGAGACCCTGAGACACTGAGACACTGAGACACTGAGACACAGAGACACTGGGACACTGAGACACTGAGACACGGAGACACAGAGACACTGAGACACTGAGACACAGAGACACTGAGACACTGAGACACTGAGACACAGAGACACTGGGACACTGAGACACTGAGACACTGAGACACAGAGACACTGAGACACTGAGACACTGAGACACAGAGACACTGAGGCACTGGGACACTGAGACACTGAGACACTGAGACACAGAGACACTGGGACACTGAGACACTGAGACACAGAGACCCTGAGACACAGAGACACTGAGACACTGAGACACTGAGACACTGAGACACAGAGACACTGAGGCACTGGGGCACTGGGACACTGAGACACAGAGACACTGAGACACTGAGACACTGAGACACTGAGACACAGAGACACTGGGACACTGAGACACTGAGACACTGAGACACAGAGACACAGAGACACAGAGACACTGAGACACTGAGACACTGAGGCACTGGGGCACTGGGACACTGAGACACTGAGACACAGAGACACTGAGACACTGAGACACTGAGACACAGAGACACTGGGACACTGAGACACTGAGACACTGAGACACAGAGACACTGAGACACTGAGACACTGAGACACAGAGACACTGAGGCACTGGGACACTGAGACACTGAGACACTGAGACACAGAGACACTGGGACACTGAGACACTGAGACACAGAGACCCTGAGACACTGAGACACTGAGACACTGAGACACAGAGACACTGGGACACTGAGACACTGAGACACTGAGACACAGAGACACTGAGACACTGAGACACTGAAACACTGAGACACAGAGACACTGAAACACTGAGACACTGAGACACAGAGACACTGAGACACTGAGACACTGAGACACTGAGACACTGGGACACTGAGACACTGAGACACTGGGGCACTGGGACACTGAGACACTGGGACACTGGGACACTGGGACACTGGGACACTGAGACACTGAGGCACTGTGACACTGAGACACTGAGACACTGAGACACAGAGACACTGGGACACTGAGACACTGAGACACAGAGACACTGGGACACTGAGACACTGAGACACAGAGACACTGAGGCACTGGGGCACTGGGACACTGAGACACTGAGACACAGAGACACTGAGACACTGAGACACTGAGACACAGAGACACTGGGACACTGAGACACTGAGACACTGAGACACAGAGACACTGAGACACAGAGACACTGAGACACTGAGACACTGGGACACTGAGACACTGAGACACTGGGACACTGAGGCACTGGGACACTGGGACACTGAGACACTGAGACACAGAGACACTGAGACACTGAGGCACTGAGACACTGTGACACTGAGACACTAAGACACAGAGACACTGGGACACTGAGACACTGAGACACAGATGCACTGAGGCACTGGGGCACTGGGACACTGAGACACTGAGGCACAGAGACACTGAGAAACTGAGACACTGAGACACTGAGACACTGAGACACAGAGACACTGGGACACTGAGACACTGAGACACTGAGACACAGAGACACAGAGGCACTGGGGCACTGGGACACTGAGACACTGAGACACAGAGACACAGAGACACTGAGACACTGAGACACAGAGACACTGAGACACTGAGACACAGAGACAATGAGACACTGAGACACTGGGACACTGAGACACTGAGACACAGAGACACTGGGACACTGAGGCACTGGGGCACTGGGACACTGAGACACTGAGACACAGAGACACAGAGACACTGAGACACTGTGACACTGAGACACTGAGACACTGAGACACAGAGACACTGAGACACTGAGACACAGAGACACTGGGACACTGAGGCACTGAGACACAGAGACACCGAGGCACTGGGGCACTGAGACACTGAGACACTGAGACACTGAGACACAGAGACACAGAGACACTGAGACACTGAGACACAGAGACACTGAGACACTGAGACACTGGGCCACTGAGACACAGAGACACAGAGACACTGAGACACTGAGACACTGAGACACAGAGACACTGAGGCACTGGGGCACTGGGACACTGAGACACTGAGACACTGGGGCACTGGGACACTGAGACACTGAGACACAGAGACACTGAGAGACTGAGGCACTGAGACACTGTGACACTGAGACACTAAGACACAGAGACACTGGGACACTGAGACACTGAGACACAGATACACTGAGGCACTGGGGCACTGGGACACTGAGACACTGAGGCACAGAGACACTGAGACACTGAGACACTGAGACACTGAGACACTGAGACACAGAGACACTGGGACACTGAGACACTGAGACACTGAGACACAGAGACACAGAGACACTGAGACACTGAGACACTGAGACACAGAGACACAGAGGCACTGGGGCACTGGGACACTGAGACACTGAGACACAGAGACACAGAGACACTGAGACACTGAGACACAGAGACACTGAGACACTGAGACACAGAGACAATGAGACACTGAGACACTGGGACACTGAGACACTGAGACACAGAGACACTGGGACACTGAGGCACTGGGGCACTGGGACACTGAGACACTGAGACACAGAGACACAGAGACACTGAGACACTGTGACACTGAGACACTGAGACACTGAGACACAGAGACACTGAGACACTGAGACACTGAGACACAGAGACACTGGGACACTGAGGCACTGAGACACAGAGACACCGAGGCACCGGGGCACTGAGACACTGAGACACTGAGACACTGAGACACAGAGACACAGAGACACTGAGACACTGAGACACAGAGACACTGAGACACTGAGACACTGGGCCACTGAGACACAGAGACACAGAGACACTGAGACACTGAGACACTGAGACACAGAGACACTGAGGCACTGGGGCACTGGGACACTGAGACACTGAGACACAGAGACACTGAGACACTGAGACACAGAGACACTGGGACACTGAGACACTGAGACACTGAGACACTGAGACACAGAGACACAGAGACACTGAGACACAGAGACACTGAGACACTGAGACACAGAGACACTGAGACACAGAGACAATGAGACACTGAGACACTGGGACACTGAGACACTGAGACACTGAGACACAGAGACACTGGGACACTGAGGCACTGAGACACAGAGACACTGAGGCACTGGGGCACTGGGACACTGAGACACTGAGGCACAGAGACACTGAGACACTGAGACACTGAGACACTGAGACACAGAGACACTGGGACACTGAGACACTGAGACACTGAGACACAGAGACACAGAGACACAGAGACACTGAGACACTGAGACACTGAGACACAGAGACACTGGGACACTGAGACACTGAGACACTGAGACACAGAGACACTGAGGCACTGGGGCACAGGGGCACTGGGACACTGAGACACTGAGACACTGAGACACTGAAACACTGAGACACAGAGACACTGAAACACTGAGACACTGAGACACAGAGACACTGAGACACTGAGACACTGAGACACTGGGACACTGAGACACTGAGACACTGGGGCACTGAGACACTGAGACACAGAGACACTGAGACACAGAGACACTGAGACACTGAGACACTGAGACACAGAGACACTGAGGCACTGGGGCACAGGGGAACTGGGACACTGAGACACTGAGACACTGAGACACTGAAACACTGAGACACAGAGACACTGAAACACTGAGACACTGAGACACAGAGACACTGAGACACTGAGACACTGGGACACTGAGACACTGAGACACTGGGGCACTGGGACACTGAGACACTGAGACACTGGGACACTGGGACACTGGGACACTGAGACACTGAGGCACTGGGACACTGAGACACTGAGACACAGAGACACTGGGACACTGAGGCACTGAGACACAGAGACACTGAGGCACTGGGGCACTGGGACACTGAGACACTGAGACACTGAGACACAGAGACACTGGGACACTGAGACACTGAGACACAGAGACCCTGAGACACAGAGACACTGAGACACTGAGACACTGAGACACTGAGACACAGAGACACTGAGGCACTGGGGCACTGGGACACTGAGACACAGAGACACTGAGACACTGAGACACTGAGACACTGAGACACAGAGACACTGGGACACTGAGACACTGAGACACTGAGACACAGAGACACAGAGACACAGAGACACTGAGACACTGAGACACTGAGGCACTGGGGCACTGGGACACTGAGACACTGAGACACAGAGACACTGAGACACTGAGACACTGAGACACAGAGACACTGGGACACTGAGACACTGAGACACTGAGACACAGAGACACTGAGACACTGAGACACTGAGACACAGAGACACTGAGGCACTGGGACACTGAGACACTGAGACACTGAGACACAGAGACACTGGGACACTGAGACACTGAGACACAGAGACCCTGAGACACTGAGACACTGAGACACTGAGACACAGAGACACTGGGACACTGAGACACTGAGACACTGAGACACAGAGACACTGAGACACTGAGACACTGAAACACTGAGACACAGAGACACTGAAACACTGAGACACTGAGACACAGAGACACTGAGACACTGAGACACTGAGACACTGAGACACTGGGACACTGAGACACTGAGACACTGGGGCACTGGGACACTGAGACACTGGGACACTGGGACACTGGGACACTGGGACACTGAGACACTGAGGCACTGTGACACTGAGACACTGAGACACTGAGACACAGAGACACTGGGACACTGAGACACTGAGACACAGAGACACTGGGACACTGAGACACTGAGACACAGAGACACTGAGGCACTGGGGCACTGGGACACTGAGACACTGAGACACAGAGACACTGAGACACTGAGACACAGAGACACTGGGACACTGAGACACTGAGACACTGAGACACAGAGACACAGAGACACTGAGACAC